>NC_135211.1:28271716-28431716 GCF_052324685.1 Brachyhypopomus gauderio | reverse complement strand
GCACACTCTGACTAAAACGACTAATTGATTCTGACTAATGAATTTGGAAACTAACAATCTAATCCAATTATGTATTGGATATACAACTCATTATTCTTACAGCTTTATCACAAACAAGTATTGTTTATTCCAACGTGTATTAATGTTGTGTGTTTAGTAATGTTTCCCTTCTGAGTTTTGCTTCCTCCTGCTATGAGCGAGTTTTTCTTTGCCAGTGTCACTTTTGGCTGTCTCTGTGGAGATGTAGCCATGGATTCTCTGTAAAGCTGATTTCTGTAAAGCTGCTTTGTGACAACACCTGTTGTAGAAGCACTACACAGAACTGAGCTGAATATTCTACAATCAACAACAAATGGCATGAATCACGGTTTTAATCAGAGGTGCTCAAGCTCCCTGTGATCGTGCAGTGGCTGATGTAGAGAAGACACCATTTCTCAGGAGTGGGAGTTTCTCAGATGAAAGGGAGTTTCTCAGAGTAGTGGGAGTTTCCTCTGAATTCCCCCTTGCCTACTGCAGGCAATTAAGATAGCAGTTTCCATGATTATAATGGTTGACATTACAATCCAATCATGCTTTGTTTCCCCAAGAAGAAATAGTCAAGACCCTTTCTACAAATGAATATTCGTCTCAAGATAACTGTCACGTATTGCATATTCCATCGACACTTCATCTACATAATTACGATTCCAATTGAATTATGTTGATTTGTAACCCAACTAAAGTATATGCTCTAATCTCAAGAAACAGAAGATTGAGGTATTATCATGTTTACCCCATCTTAAACATCATTCACACTGTTCTCTCTCCAAACCTCACAAACATACATAGTGTATAAATCCATACAGAATCATCATTAAGTGGGGTGAATGTCTCACCATATCATCCCGCCTGTAGGTTTACCTAGACGACTTCGAGCCACTAATCTCCTATGGAAAGGCAAGACACAGACTGCCATCAGCCTTCTGCAGGACGACGTGCTGGTTGCAGACCCAGGAACCAGGTCCTCTATCCACCACAGCAGAGAGATGCTTGTGCATTGTACATTTCACAGAATGTGTTGTGTTCGACTCCTCCAGCTCTCATTTCCTTTGATGCATTTCTCAAATCATCACTCACATCATTGTTAATTAATCATCGTTAATTAATCACCAAACAATGGATCACGTTTCAAAGCCCACAACATGTGTCTCAAAAGTAAATGCACATGTCAGTGAATTGTTTAGAAATTATTTCAATGAACATGTCAGTGCCATAAGAAAAACAAATCCTTGTATGTTAATAAATGAGACAGAAAAGCTTAGCCATGCCATGCTAAGTTCCTTAAGGTTACTCTTAGTTTTCTAATGCCCAAGATTTTTTCATGATTGAAAATGCACAAGATTGCAATTTGTGTGGCATAAATAATTTTCAACAGTGCCCATTATTGATATGATACATATTTATGGTCTTACTATTTGAGTTTGTTGACAGACCAAATTACACATCACTGCAATACAGAAAACACACTTCACACACTGTACAGAAAACACACTTCACACACAGCCCTTCTAAAGTCAAAGTCAAGATCCACCTAAGAACAATTCATCAGATCTGAAGACATGAATGAAGAGAACCTAGAGGAAATGCACTTGACAGATGAACAAACAAATGTTGAGATGTGTTGTAGTGCAAGACTATTCAACAGAGGACTAATAGATTACATGTTAATCAATGTGACATAAGCAGTTGATGATGTTAGATGCAGCAGACACTTGTACACAGTCAAGCATGTGACTGTATATGTTTGGCTTGGAAGTGCTAAAGTATTTGTGATTCTTTCTAAAGACTGGGAAATGGCTTTAATAAAATGACTAGATGATGTGGAGGTTGAGTGAGCAGATTTGAGAAATGCACCAACACGACTGAGAAAAGCCGTAACATGTTGTGGTGTCTGTGTGCACATGTGCATTAGCGTAATGTATACAACATGTATTTTTTCTAAGGTGTCACTATAGCAACTTGGCTTTCTCTCTGCTGGCCCATGTGCTGGCTGAGAAGGTGGTTGGGGTGAATTACCAGAGCTGGATCACCGACAACATCCTGAACCATCTGGGCATGGAGGACACGGGCTTCCACTTCACCCCTGCCGTGCGCGCTCAGATGGCAGTGGGCGTGTACACCAGCGGCAAGGTGGCGCCATTGTACGACCTGGGCTGGTATAGCCCCTCGGGGCAGATGTTCTCCTCGGCCGCTGACCTGGCCAAGCTGGCCATGGCTCTGCTTGGGGCGTACCACCGCACAGTGCTAGTGCCAGACACCCTCAGGGTCATGCTGACCCCGCTGTTCCACTGTGATAAGTACTACTTCGCCAACCACACTGGGACACCGTGGGAGGTGAACGAGCTGCTCGGCTACGAGCTTGTCCGGAAAGATGGCGACCTGGACGGATATTCCGCCACCTTCTCCCTGCTCCCGCGGCTCAAGCTGGGCTTGGTGGTCTTGATGGCAGGCGCCAGGCCCCAGAACCAGGATGTGGTGGGTAAGGCCTATTCCTACCTCATACCAGCCATGGAAAGGGCCTTTCGAGAAGCCAAGCAGATCCTCAGCCCTCCGCCTAACCCCGCACCATACACCGGGTTCTTCACGTACGCCAACGTCACCTTCTATGAAATCAGAGCAGGCCCAGGAGGAGTTCTTCTCATGCAGCAGTATGGACCTCAGATCGAGGACCTGATTCCCGAGACGTACCGTACAATAAAACTGAATTATTTGATGGAGCGAGTGTTTAAGGTGGTGTTTGAGAGCGAATACCCCTGCATCCTACACATGGGATCTGCATCTGTGTCTCTGGAGGCTCAGGATGGGCAGCTGTTCAATTTCTATATGTTCGACAAAAGGGGGATTTCACACGGGTTTGATGCGCCAGGTCTGAACACATATAACGTGATCCGAATTGCTCGTAGGCCCGTATTTGCCAACTAGAGTCCTAGCAATGAAAATGTTGTTAAGAAAGAGGTTGAACTGCAATGAACTATAATTTGCATAGGGAGAATTTCCTTGCCACTGTCGCCCCAGGCTTGCTCATTAGGGATCTGGACTCATGCAAAAGCTGCTTTGTGACATGTGCTGTAAAAAGTGTTATATAAATAAATTTGACTTTGACTTTGAATATGAACCTTTTTTGAAAATCTTCTACAGGCCCCAGAAGTTGCGCCTTGTATAACATCTTTTTTTTTGTATCTCTTAGTTTTTCTCCTACATGAATAAGTATGTAGATTTGTACAGTTGCCTGATTTTATCCACAATCATATGGATATTTATTAAGCAGACTTTTAAGCTTAATGGTGTCTTGATTTTTAAATGAATATACAGCTGATTTGCCAGCACAGCTAAGGAAGCAAATTTCCAACTGGGTCCTAGCAAGCGGAACAGATCCCCCAGTCCTAGCAAGCGGAACAGATCCCCCAGTCCTAGCGAACGGAACAGATCCCCCAGTCCTAGCAAGCGGAACAGATCCCCCAGTACTAGCAAGCGGAACAGATCCCCCAGTCCTAGCGAACGGAACAGATCCCCCAGTCCTAGCGAACGGAACAGATCCCCATTCCTAGCGAACAGAACAGATCCCCCAGTCCTAGCGAACAGAACAGATCCCCCAGTCCTAGCAAGCGAAACAAATCCCCCAGTCCTAGTGAGCGGAACAGATCCCCAGTCCAAGCGAGCGAGACAGATCCCCCAGTCTTAGCGAGCGGAACAGATCTCCAAGTCCTAGTGAGCGGAACAGACCCCTCAGTCCTAGCGAGCAAGAGAAATCCCCCAGTACTAGCGAGCGAAACAAATCCCCCAGTCCTAGCGAGCGGAACAGATCCCCCAGTCTTAGCGAGCGGAACAGATCCCCAAGTCCTAGCGAGCGAGACAGATCCCCAGTCCTAGCGAGCGGAACAGATCCCCCAGTCCTAACGAACAGAACACATCCCCCAGTCCTAGCGAGCGAGACAGATCCCCCAGTTTTAGCAAACGGAACAGATCCCCAGTCCTAGCGAGCGGAACAGATCCCCCAGTCCTAGCGAGCAAGAGAGATCCCCAGTCCTAGCGAGTGGAACAGATCCCCCAGTCCTAGCAAGTGGTACTATGCGGTTTGGGGCTGAATCTTTCTTTGCATTCATTACATCCACAAGACTGACAAGACAGAACACTGAAAACACTAAACCAGTCATCCCTGAGCCGCTGAGCAGCTCACTGACTGTAACCATAGTCATTAGACCATAGCCCAATTACTGCCTATAGTAAGTTTAGTTTAAGGGGCTTTGCTGTAATATCCAAATTCCTGACATACGTTGACAGTTGTACATACGTTGGTTGTCATTAAACATGCCACTATACATGCTATTCTTGTTATTGTATACAGTATATGCGAATGCTGTTTTATGGTGGTTTATGTGTATGTTTGCATTCAATGAGAACTCTTTAAAAGTAATCACTGATCTCACTATGAAATCATACCACTATATTTCTGAAAACTTGATAGATTAATCTCAGTTGAGTCAGAGTAAATGGCACAAACCACCTTAAATCATTCATGCATTTCATTAAAGTAATGTTTTGTTTTGCTGTTGTTTTGTTTCTCAAAATGTCATGACAGCTCTGTGTAAAGGAGAAATCTGTTGAAAATAGTTTATTTTTTCATACGCTCTGTATATTGTCTATGAAATACAATATATCTGTTTAGGTAATTCTGTAACACTTCAGCAATGGTTCGATGAAACAATGAACACATCAGAAATATACCAAGAAAAACATGTCAGCACGAATGAGGATGTTTATTGAGTTCAAGGGATGCAACCATTTCAATTTATGATTTCAATTAGAAATGTACAGGTAATTTACGTGACATACAAGATATTCTGTGTAGTGATACTTTAACTAACATCGAAGTTTAAGGCAACTGAGAGATGAATTGATTATACTAAATGGGGTTTAGCAGTGCTGGTCATGTGTTTGATGTGTGCTAAGAGGACCTTGATTTATCAAACACATTTAGATTTTATTAACCCTAAATTGTGCCTGCTCAGTCAAGCTGTTACAACTCATTTAAGTTCTTAGAAAATATCTGATATTCACAAAATAGGTTTATTTGTAAGGGCAAATACATTGTTATTTTATGTGTGTGTGTGTGTGTGTGTGTGTGTGTGTGTGTGTGTGTGTGTGTGTACACTACGAACATATGAACAGCTAACATTACTTCATATACTCCAATACTGCACAAGTTTTACAATTCACAAATTTACACATACTACCTAATTTAAAAACCAGCTCATAATCTCTGGGTGCAGTACGGCGGATTCTGTCTTGACATGATTTTCACACAAAATGTTGTGAAAGGTGTTATCTTTCATCAGACATGTAAAGTATTTTGTGTCTTTATCAGGAAGGATCAATGCTTTAAAAGGCTTCCTGCTCCTGCTTACTGCACAGTAAATTTGGTGTGTGTGTGTGTGTGTGTTTCATCAGGGTGTGAGTGATGGTCATATTCTGAGAGTCAGGAGCATCCACACAGGAACGGCTCAGGAGATTGAGAGTCGCCACGGTTCAACACTGATTCACTGTGTCTTTGATGACGATGATGACGATGATGTTGATTTGACCTCATGCCTTTTAGGAGTTGCTCTTTTCACTCTTAAAAGCTCAATTTGGCACGTCAAACCAAAACGTACATCTCTTAAGCCAGCATTCACCCATACCATAAAACTCCACCAGATCCCACAGATGATTCAGAAAGAAAAGATTTTGCCAAAACATGTTATGCACTCAGGTCACCTCGTTCGTTGTTTTCCTGTGTGGCCCTGTTTTCCCCCACGTCCTTGGCTGAGAGCGTCCTTGCGAGCTGAAGGCTGGTAATGCTCCGTTCGAGTGTTCTTGATGAGAGTAAGAGTCAGACAGCCTTGCTGTCCCTTTCATTTCCTTGGAATAGAGACCTAAAGTAAGACTCTCTTTTGCTACCAAGGCAACTAAAGTCCATTAGAGTGACACATGCTTCATCGATGAAAGCAATTCAGCCTCTTTTCCCAGTGTATTCATTAAACTGATTTATTTCTTATTTTGTCAGAATCAGTTAAAAGGGCACATAATCTTTTTCCATGTAATGTAATTGTTGTACTCTTTTGTCAGCTACTTGTTGTCAGCTACTACTTGGATCAAACCTGACCTTAGGAAATTCTGCTCATAATATCATTACCATATTAATGAGAACACTCTGTAAAAGTGCATGATTAAAACACAAGAGGGATAAAGAGATGTCAGTAAACCGAAATGGTTTGTGACTTAAACAGGCAACAAACCTTCATTTGTTTTTTGCCGTGTTTTAAATGAAACAATCCAAATAACACATCAGTCCTTTTTTGCACAAACATTAATATTCCTGTCCACAAAGAGTCATACAATACTTACTATTATGTATCCTTGCAACACCATTATGAGCTACACATGAATAAATGGTAATAGGCTATTAGAATGAGAATGTGCTTGAACGCACCATTACCAGCGAGTGGTGTTTGAGAACACTAAAACACTCGAGACACCAGAGTGTTTCCTGTTGCTCACAGGTGCTCAAAAGAGGTTTGCTGGCGAAGAGAGCGGCCTCTCCCTGGCTGGCAGGTGGACGCCCACCATGAAGTGTGCGGCGTGTCACATGAACGTGGTCTCCAGCTCCTGTTCCCACTCCCTGCTGTAGATAACAGCGGGGTGAGAGTCCGTCTGACCCCTGACCCGGGTTTGTGTGTTGGTGGCTGTGGCCGGCGGGGCCTTGCGGAAGGACGGCCTGTTACTGTAGGGAGGCGAGGTGCTGGAATCCCGACTGCTGCACACAAGCTCGAGGAATCGCTCTCGGAAGCGGGTGGAGAGCAGGTTGTAGATGATGGGGTTGACAGCAGAGCTGAGGTAGAAGAGGACACCGGAGAGGATGTGCACGTACTCAAAGACGTTGTGCATGTGGTCGGTCCACTGCGTGACGAAACTCCACAAGAGGCGGTCGATGTGGAACGGAGCCCAGCAGATCGCAAAGACCAGCACAACCACCGCTGCAACCAGAGAAAAGAGACATCAGAGAATCACATGTGAGAGGCCCGCACGTGAGAGGCCCGCACGTGAGAGGAGGCCGGAAGGGGAGGGCATGTGAGGGACAAAATAAGGTACATTAATATTCCAGCCATTCCTAGAAACATGTTTTTTTTTCTTCTAGTTTTAGCTTTCGACTCTAAAAACGTGTTGTCAAAGACACTTGCTGATCAGTGTGGTGTAAAGACTCGTGAGATTCAGACACGCTCCAATGGTCCACATGCCCTCTGAGCCATGTCAAAAGAAAACTCCATCTAGCACTGACGTAGCACTCACTCACAGCCTATATTATACAGTAGATACATATATGGACACACTGAGGTATGGCGAGAAGGAGAGGAATGTTCACAGCATACAGATCTAGCACTTAAACCACACAAGGAAATCATTATTTTTCCCAGTATTGATACTTTCTTCACATGTTCTTTGAGCAACCATTTTACCATTTACGTTGTGATAGTCTTTGGTTCAATAGTTGATAAAATAACAGGCTTGTTATCTGGAGATGTGCCCATCTCCAAAAATAGGACCTTGACAGTAAGTCAGTTTAATGTGTCTATTTCATGTTTATGCGTTTAAACATATGTAACCCCAGTTCAATGATCAAGTGTTCTGTGATGTCTAAAAGCCTATTCAATCCCGAAGAGTGCAATTTCTTACATGACAAGTAATATACTGCAGTTATTTGGTTGCAATTTCTCCTCAAACTAGCTGCCTCAGTAGAATATGAGGGAAGATATTAGAAAATCTCCTGTCTGAAATAATTCCAATTAGAATTAGAATCCATTTCAGAATTTCATTTAGTACAATAGGATGTGTGCACAGAAGTCAAATTAGCACACTTACCCATGGGGTTAGCTGGTGTTTCAGCTAGCTCCAAAACACTTGTACATGCTGTTAAAATGGTCAGAGGACAGCGTCAGCCTTCGTACATTATGCTATATGAATGGTACTGTATGACCGGGAAACTAGAATGTGCTACAAGCAACATGGTGGCTTGGTGGTTAGCATGTTTGCCGCTCAGCACTGGGGGCAATTCTCTATATGAGTGACGTGTCCATGTTATATCTGTGTCTGTGTCTGTTTTCTTTGGCGTCTCCGGTTTCCTCCTCCCACAGGCCACCAAAAACATGGAGGTTAGGTAAACTGGCTTTCCCCTGAGTGTACATGTGTCTGCATGTCTCCAACAATCTGAGTGTGTGTGCATGAATGTGTGTGTGTGTGTGTGCTTGTATGCCCAGTGGTGGATGGTGCCCTGTCACTAGGGTCTGTCCTCTCTCTCCCCTTCCTTCATCCCATTCAGTCCCCCAGGGGGCTGTGACTTCTGCTGGAGAGCATGTTGTGTGCAATTGGCTGCTGCTTCTTGCCGGTGTGTGATTGGTTGTGTAAGTCTTGTACCTGAGTTAAATAAATTGTAAAGCGACCTTGGGTATCTTGAAAGGCGCTATATAAATCGAACATTCATTCATTTCAAATTACATCGGGTCATCCACCAAAGTGAATATACATCAGCTTTCAGCCTAAGGTTGACTAGTCAAACCACTGGAAATGCAGCTGGTGCAAAAATGATGGCACCCCAGCGGCCCTGCATGTTCAGAGCTGTAGCATCGATTGAGGGCAGCAGACCATAGAGACACCTCACTAAAACGGCATCCAGAGCACACATTTTACCCTGAGGGTAATACTGTCACACTGGCACTATCAAATCACTAACATATGTCCCTGTTTGACACACGGGGACGCCATAGCCTAGTGACTCACCTAGCATCTTGGTGACTTGTCTCCTGCGACTGCTTTCCACCTGAATCTTCCAGCTGGGATGGGCATTGTGGTTCTTCTTGGGATTCCTGCCCTGTTGCCGATGTTCCCTCCCCAGCCTCAGCCCGATCACCAGGTACAGCCCGCTGATCACCACCATGGGCACAAAGTAGAAGAGCACGGTGGTCACCTGGATAACAACGTTGTAGATCCACTGTGGTTTGAGAAGGTTGCAGGTGGCTGACTCTAACACCTTCTCGGGCAGGTAGTGGTAGTGGAGACCATGGAGAGAGGTATTGGGAATGGCGCAGACCAAGGACATGGCCCACACCCCACCGATGACCCTCTGGGCGTGCTTGTTGGTAATGGCGTAGCGGGTCTTCAGAGGATGGACAACAGCCACGTACCGCTCGATGCTCAGAACTGTGACATTAAGCACTGACGCGAAGCAAACGGTCTCAAACAAGAAGACCTTAAAGCTGCAGATGCCCTCGCCGAAAGGGAACGGGTAGTTCTGCCACAGGTCGTATATCTCCAGGGGCATACCGAACAGGAGGACCAGCAGGTCAGACACGGCCAGACTGAAGAGGTACAGGTTGGTGGGAGTCCGCATCTTCCTGTGCTTGGTGATCACAGTACAAGTGAGAAGGTTCCCCACCACCCCAGTGACGAAAATAAAGACATATGTCAGAGTGACTGGGAGGAAGAAGGGGGATCTCCTTGGCCCAAGAAGCCTTAAGAGAACGTCGTCGAGCGTCAGCAGCTGGCATTGTCCACTGCTGTTGCCACTGTGGTTGAAAGGGGTGACGTTGCACAGAGCAAGGCCAAATTCTGATCCGTTCAGAAAAGGATCACAAAAGCAGTTTAAGGACATTGCTTAGGAGGAGATCCACAAGATTCTACTCATGAAACAAATCCTTGGAAGTTGCTATAAAAACCAATGGCTATGGTTTTTGGGTTTCATTCTCAGTATAATGAAGCCTATGGAAAACAGATTGAACAGAATTAACTTATTTACCACAATATGTCTACAAAGCAACAATAATCATTTGTGTTCAGAATATACACCTGCATCACACCACTGATCTCTCACAGACTTAACAAAAAACAGAAAGACTATGAATAATAGTATTCTGAGTTCCTCACAGATTACCACTGGGACATAACACTCTAAAATTCTGATCTCCCATAGCTCAGGAGACAGGGTTCACAGCCCTAAAAGACTGGAAGAAGCAAACCTGAGTGTAGATCCAGATCTTAGTGTAGATACAGACCTAAGTGTAGATGCAGACCTGATTATAGATACTGACCTGAGTGTAGATGCAGACCTGAGTGTAGATACAAATCTGAGTGTAGATACAAATCTGAGTGTAGATGCAGACCTGGGTGTAGATGTAGACCTGGGTGTAGATACAGACCCGAATGTAGATACAGATCTGAGTGTAGATACAAATCTGAGTGTAGATACAGATCTGAGTGTAGATGCAGACTTGAGTGTAGATGCAGACCTGAGTGTAGATACAAATCTGAGTGTAGATACAAATCTGAGTGTAGATGCAGACCTGGATGTAGATACAGACCCGAATGTAGATACAGATCTGAGTGTAGATACAAATCTGAGTGTAGATACAGATCTGAGTGTAGATGCAGACTTGAGTGTAGATACAAATCTGAGTGTAGATACAGATCTGAGTGTAGATACAGATCTGAGTGTAGATACAGACCTGAGTGTAGATACAGACCTGGGTGTAGATACAGACCTGAGTGTAGATACAGATCTGAGTGTAGATGCAGACCTGAATGTAGATACAGATCTGAGTGTAGATGCAGACCTGAATGTAGATACAGATCTGAGTGTAGATGCAGACCTGAATGTAGATACAGATCTGAGTGTAGATGCAGACTTGAGTGTAGATACAAATCTGAGTGTAGATACAGATCTGAGTGTAGATACAGATCTGAGTGTAGATACAAATCTGAGTGTAGATAAAGATCTGAGTGTAGATACAGACCTGAGTGTAGATACAGACCTGGGTGTAGATACAGACCTGAGTGTAGATACAGATCTGAGTGTAGATGCAGACCTGAATGTAGATACAGATCTGAGTGTAGATGCAGACCTGAATGTAGATACAGATCTGAGTGTAGATGCAGACCTGAGTGTAGATACAGATCTGAGTGTAGATACAGACCCAAGTGTAGATACAGATCTGAGTGTAGATGCAGACCTGAATTCTGTGTTGTGTGTGTGTGAGTGCTGGGTTACTGAGAGGGCTCTCTTAAGGGCTGAGAAGACCTACTGTAGCTGGAACTACATTGGTCAAGTATTTGTAAACAAGGAAAACAAATTTTAAATGAATCATTACATTGAATGGAAGCCTCTGTGTGGATTCAAATACAGAAGCTATGTGCAAAACTGAGTAGTTCATCCACACTCAATTCTCATGTAACTTTTAGTTTGTCAACTCACCTTGTTGTTTAAGTCATTTTAAAGTTTCAGCTACATCAGTGATATTTAATAAAACCATCACTGGGAGATAAATGTGTACAGAGGCCATTTCTTCATCAGATGTGTTCTTTCATCAGACGTGTTCTGCTCACACTCACGTTTAAAAATAAATATTCAGGCAGAACATATGAGATTTATATCCACATTTGTGTGTCTGCTTCAGACACACTAGCACAATACCTAGTGTCACTACTGTACCAAAAACTATCCTACATCGTCTGTCTTTAGCATCTCTCTTACAGCGCATATGACTGGAGTATTCATCTTTTATTTGTTACCACAGATCACTAAGGTCCTAATACGACCATGTGTCATTCCTCTGGTGACATTTGAATTATATGATATACACAGTCCTTTTCCTGTATCAGTGTTCAGGGTCATACCAAACTTTGGGTTAAGGAAATGGCTGTTTTATTAGTTTTCTCTCATCTGTTGGCTGTTTAATTTGTTATATTTCAAAAACACTGGATATGAAGCTTCTTTTTAAAATTATTATTATTATTATTTTATTTTTTTTTTTTTTAATTATTTTACAAGTGAACCATATTTCATCACCCTAATAGAATGACACAGTAGCAGGCACATCAAAGCCTGCTGGTCGCTGGGGTGTGATTGGTGCCAAGTGTCATCACGGTGGGGGTTGTTCAGTGGGGGGCGTAGAGCACTAGAGGCGCGTGAAATCAGGCTGCCTGCTCAAACCACACTGAACAATACATTCAGTCGAGATTTCCTACAGCTGAAATACACGCAGGTGTTAATAATGGTCTCTCATTATTAAATACCAAAAACCGTCAGTACAGTAGATGAACTGCTGCAGTTTGCCTTACATTGGCTAAGATGACCTAAACTTTTTTTAGGATTTTAATGTTACTAGGTTTAGTGGTATCTCTGTAATAAAGTCACAAATAATCTAACTGAAATGACTATTTCGGTACCTCCCACCGAAACACAACTCACAGGATTACTGCCATCGGCTGCTCTACACTATTACATTTCTGTCTCATAATGAGACACCGACATCATACAATCGTTTCAACTCCCCGCGTGGAGAACCAAATCGCGTGAGCTACAGAAGTACTGATTTCCCACTGGAAATAGAAGCGTTGTCAGCGTGGAGAAAAATACACTGTCACAACAAAAGGCTTTATCTTTCACAAACAACATATTTAACTTTTCAACAAACTAACACTAGATATTCGTATAGATTATTTAAAAGACACGCACCTCTTCCACGTTGTCCAAAGCCACGAATCGCATCCCATCCTAAATTAAATAATAAACACCTAGCAAAATGCTTAACTTTTTTTCTGTCCAGTTGTCTTTAAAACGGCATTAGACCACGATGAGTTGATGAACGAAACACAGCAGGTGATGCGCACAGATGAGTAAAATAATGGTCCCGCTCGCAAATAGTGATCTCGCGTGCAGTTTTAGTGCGGCTGTGATCGGCGTGCCACATGCGCGCGCTCCAGACCTCCCGCTGACTGGATAACAGGCGCGCGCTCTCCGCCTCCTTTTTACCTTAAGCGTTCTGCTTTGGTGTGGGAATTGCTAAAATATATAAATAAAATCTGGCAAACTAAAATAATGAAATATTTGTGCATAAAATTAATAGTGATATTTCCATAAAATCAAATACTTTCTTTGTGCGTTTCCTGTGAGGCTTCAAAAAGTACAAATCTTTTTTTACATCACTACAGGAGGACGTGCGAGCGCTTACAGCATTACTTCTGGTTCCAGAAGCTAGCATTTTATCTGGTGTTTTAATAGGAGAAAACAACTTGTGAATGAACAAAAACGGTCTTTGATAATCAGTGGTGTACAGTGTTGCCATAGTTACTTTGAAACAGTAATCCGACTACTGACTACTGACTACTTCTTTAAAAAGTAACTCAGTTAAGTTACTGACTACTTGCTTTTAAAAGTAACTAAGTTAGATTACTTTTAGTTACTTTCAGCAGAGGCTGATCCCCCGCCCCTATAACATGAAAATGACTACCAGTTCTGCCAATACTCACTTTATTGACATGTATTTTAACCGGAACATCAAAAATGACACTGGCATTTGTAAACTTTTTCTTGAAATAGGCTTACATGTTTTTTAAATAAATAAATAAGACAGTCTTTCTGTTCAACTCCGCCCACTTACAGGGTTGCCAACTGTCACGCATTGAGACACACGCATTTGACTGTCTTCACACGCTTACGCCACACTTCCGATATCTCACGCCGAAAAAAAAATCCAGTTTATTTACCTCTGATCCACATCTATGATTCAATGAGTTACTAGTTCGATCTGGCGCCAACCACCGGCGATCGATCGATCGCGATATAATACTGAATTTAGTCAATTTTACACCCCGCCCGGTAACAATTTACGTTCGCCGCCAAGCCCCGGTTTTTTTTTTTTTTTTTCAGGTTTGACGTTGTGTTTTTGAAAGTAGACAGCACTCTGTCGCCAGGACAGCGTGTACAACGGACCTTAATGTTGTCTTCCTTAGCCGAAATAAAATCAAAATAATGCCTGTATTTCCAGCTGCTAAAGGCGAACCTCTCCTTCCATCTGACTTTGGCGCCGCAGAGCAGAGATGACGTAACCGCGTAAGAAACGTGTAGCCAAAAAATAAGAATGAATAAATATAACCTACGTTCCCCCGAAATGCAGAAATAGTAACGCACGATGTTTTAGATAAGTAACTTTAATCTGACTACTAGTTTTTAAATAGTAGTTGCGTTAGACTACTCGTTACTGAAAAAAGTAGTCCGACTACAGTAACGCGTTACTAAGTAACGTTACCGGCATCACTGGTGGTGTAGTCCTAAAAAAATAAGTGAGGGGTCGACTTGGGTGTGGCGGGATGGCGAGTGTAAGTTGTTGGGGGGGGGCAGTTGTTGAACACAAATTAAGTATTATATCGCAATCGATCGATCGCCAGTGGTTGGCGAATTACTAACGCGTAACAGTCTCAGCAAGAGCAACACCTGTTAAAATAAGTGGGGGGACGGCGTCAAAAATATATGAACTAAATAAAATATTTTTAACACCTGTTAAAATAAGTGGGGGGACAGCGTCCCCCCAAAATGCCAAATGTTGTCTCCCTCGTTCTCTCTCTCCTGTTGTCTCTGTCTCACCCCCACAAACCTTCTCCATCCTTTAGCAATAGTTAATTTCTAGAGGTAGTCTGGTAATAGTACTCTTGTAATAGTGAATTTTGTCATTTTCTGATTCAGCATAGTCAAAAACGTTTTAGACATTAAAAGCCTTCCATGTTATGATCATTTTTTATGCCGACTATCTACTAAGCATTCTGAGGGATTTATCAACTTTTCATTGATAAAATATCCGATCGGTACCCCGATCCAAATTTCATTTAGTGAAGTTCTTGGCTTGCGACGGTCATCCGTTACATCTGCTCGGTCTGTCTGTAACGGCAGCTGAGGCGGATTCTGTAACTGGTAAAAGAGTCAGATTTTTAAAAAGACGAACAGATATAGCTAACTAGGCGAATCCATGCACACTTCCCAAAAAATACAAATAGGCCTACGTGCAGTTGTAATCTATGGCCTGAATAAAACGAGGAAAGAGCAGAAATGGTGGAGGACGGCTTTGTGTAGGTAGAGTGAACGGAAATAGCGTAAGGCTTTCCAAGTACTAGAAAAAACAATTTAGGCTTTTCATATTTTGTGTGATACACAAGCCAGAGAAAAAGGCACAGCATTTAAACCCTCCAAAGTGAAGGTGGTCTTCCCTTTCCTTTAAGATGGGGGCCACAGTACACACGTGCCCAGAGTGGTGGGCAGCCCTAGCCTGGCAAGGATTTGGGGTTAAGTGTGTCAAACCCTAGACGTCAGATTGGCTACCATGTATGTCAATCAAAATACAACCGTCAGTGCAGATGGACGATAGCCTATCATTCATTCACTACTTTTTAATGTCATGTGATCTACCCACACTTCCTTCGCGATTGACCCACACTTCCTTCGCGATCGACCGGTTGATCACGATCAATGGGCACCCCTAGCCTAGGGCATAGGACATTAACCCATTACCTTCCAGTCACAAGACTGGCTCCGTACCCACCAGACCATGACTGCCCCTAATACTCTAGTACCTTGTGAAAATTATTGATGTGTGTACATAGAGGAAATATGGTGGTATGCTACTATCATTATTACATTGGATGTAGGCATGTTTCAGGAGTGTGTGTGTGTGTGTGTGTGTGTGTGTGTGTGTGTGTGTGTGTGCGCGCGCGCGCGCGCATGGGACATGTATGGAGTGAGATTACTGTCTTTAATATGAGAGCGCAAAGATAAGGTTAAATCAAGTCAGCAAGTCAGACACACACAAAATCAAGAAAACCGAGCAAAAACAGTGACAGCGAGAGCAGAGAAACAAGAATTGTATGGTTAAGTCCGCTCACTTCACTGTTTTCAGCGCGTGTTTCAGTTTTTTGCTTGCTTCTAAAATTTTTGCTCGCTTCATGATGACATGTGTAAATGCGTCACAGATCAAGGCTTGGTAGATGAATTCCTGAAAAGCGCGCTGAAAACAATGAAGTGAGTGCACTTAACCATACAATTCTTGTTTCACTGCTCTCCCTGTCACTGTTTTTGCTCAGTTTTCTTGATTTTGCGTGCTCAATGTGTCTGACTTGCTCGATTTAACCTTATCTTTGCACTCTCATATTAAAGAGAACAATCTCACTCCATAGACATGCCAGTACATGAAAGATGAGACAATCGGATGCAAGTAACGTTTAAATAACCAGCAGCTTTATTACATGCGAGGTGACACATTTGCAAACCCATAAAAAGGAACAATTTGAACGTGGTAATACATCTGAGAGCCCTAAAATGAAAGAGCAACATGTTCAGGTTTGGACACCTTGTCTGGGGTAATAGGAGTGGGTTCATGACCCAGGAAGTGCTAACACGTCCACATGTGCCTAGAAAGAGATTTCAAACACTTCTGACTCACCCAGTCCCTCCATCACACCACCTGAGCCTCCAGAGTTTGCTGATGTCTGAGATGGTGTCACCACGGCAATAACTGTTAATAAACCCCAGGGTTAGCTCAATGCAGTGTGTGTTAAAGGTTATTCGGACTGCAAAACAATGTGAGGGTGAAGGTAAGCGCTGCTGGTGACCAGTGCAGTCCTGCTGAACATTAACACAAGCGCCTTCAGGATTCTGCTTTAGAAAAGAAACCAAGCAGCCGCATCAAAATCTGCCCTTTGATTAGTTTACCATCGAATAACTGGCGTTGAAGGCTGAAAACATGTTTTTATGTTTTCTCATCTTCCAGTCAGCTGTGTGTGTGTGTGTGTGTGTGTGTGTGTGTGTGTGTGTGTGTGTGTGTGTGTGTGTGTGTGTGTGTGTGTGTAGGTGTGTGTGTGTGTGTGTGTGGGTGTGTGTGTGTGGGTGTGTGTGTGTGGGTGTCTGTGTGTGTGTGTGTGTGTGTGTGTGTGTGTGTGTGTGGGTGTGTGTGTGTGTGTGTGTGTGTGTGTGTGTGGGTGTCTATGTGTGTGTGTGTGTGTGTGTGTGTGTGTGTGTGTGTGTGTGTGTGTGTGTGTGTGTGGGTGTCTATGTGTGTGTGTGTGTGTACAGTGTAGTGAGGCGGATCCAGTCAGTGCGTAAGTCTAATGGACCCAAGCCCTCACACCTATCCTCTATTATAGTCCATCTGCCCATTTAGTTATACTCTTGCCTAATAGCTTTGATATGAGGTAAGGCCAGTGAGGCTATAGATTAGATTGTGCCAGAGGCGTGTGCTACCACTGTTTTAGGAACAGACACAAACGTAATACAGTAAAAGCCATATTTATAAAATCCTGGATACAGTTGATGTTGTGCAGAGAGCAGTTGCCAAGAATCCTTAAAATGTGATTTCTGCACACCGCTATGTTGAAGGTAACGTTCCTTTGTCCAGTGTTGACCGTCTGTTCACACCATGGAATTGTTAAGCCTTTTGAGAGGGTCTACAGTGTGATAATTACAGGTTGTACATTTGCAATCTCCTTTGCCATGCGTGGAAGGTATAGGCATACATTAGAGGCATACATTAGAGGCAGCATAATCCAGCGTCCTTTCTTTAGGAAACAGAATAAACGTGACTGAGAAATTTAAGGAAATTGCAGAAAAAGATCTATAAATGTTTATGGTCCCTGTAACATTTAACTAATTTGACTGATAGGTGAGAGGGAGGCCGTTATGAGCAATCCCACATACCCCTCCATGGGGCAATTAGTGCACAGCAGAGCAGAGTGAGCATCTGGTTGCCCCTGCATGGTACAGAAGTACATGCCTCTACACACCCTTCCAGCCTGCAGCTCTGAGACTGCGTGCCACCATCTGGAGAGCATCCCTCTCACATGAACGTCTCCCCACCTGCTCTGACTCCTGTACATTCTCCAGCCTCCGCTACACAGATGCACACACTGGTACCATCATACCACATCTGCCTCAAATCCACCTGTTGGTATGCAGCTGTGTGCACCTGTTTACAGTACTGTACCACAGTCTCTGCTGCATGTTGTAGGCTACTGCTGTTATGCCAACACTTTGAGATCAATAAAGTATTATACTTATACTGGGAAGCAGCATTATGATTCATGGATTTCACAATAGGGACATGGACAGGAACTCTGTTCATGTATTTGGGGATTGATGCATTAGAGTTAGTCTATATACAGTCTGGATACACTATATACAGCGCATATAATATATACAGTCTATGGGGTGAAACGGGGGACAGGGGGCGCCAGTGATCAGGTTAGTAAGTGGAGCTAAACGCTAGAGTTTACAGTAATGGGGAAGAACATTTTAATCACTCAAAATGTATTATATAGCACTTTTTTAATGGTGACACGTGGCCGAGTCCAAGCAAGCCAAGCGACAGTGGCGACAGTGGTGAGGTAAAAGTCTGTGGGACACATAAGGTCAGTATTATACAGCAAAACGTTTACTGTAAGTATTTGGGAAGGGTAACTGCTATTGTATGTTTCTTTCCCTTTTCTACAGCAAGGAATCCTCCCTGAGAACCACATTGGAAAGTATATCTAATATCTTAGAAAGACTGGGCTGAGATCTAGAGAGGTGAGGAAATACATCGGCCCCTGCAAGGCCCTGCATGGTTGGTTTGTCAGATACTGACACCTACTGGAGTTGAGAGGTCACTTTGGCTCAGGTTCCAGGCCAATGTCCACACATCTTCTGAACAGAGGTCCATGGTTAGAGTACCATAGTTAGAGATGATTGGTGTGCACGCAGGTCTGACTGACCCTCAGGTCCTGTGGGGACCCAGACTGCTCTGATGTTTGATTATTATAATGATTAAAGATAGAAAAGACACAACAGAACCATCTGTGTTGTTATAATTTCTAGATCTTGGCAGATTGCAAAAATGCATTAGACAACAGCAACAGATTAGCAGAGACTGAAGACTGGAGACTGGAGACTGGAGATGGGAGAAATATTTTAAAATGGGAGAAATAACTATTATAGTGACAGTGCTTCAAAGGCAATGGTCATGAACAGTTCTATCCACACACAGGATCTACATAAACTGCAGTCCAGACCCTATGGTGGAAGTTGTCCTTTTGTAGTGGTTCATATCTCATTTCTCGATGCGAGTCTATTTAAGATTTGCGTGACCTTTGTGTTCTTGTTACTTTGTGATTTGGACTGTGATTATTTGACAAGATTGGCTGGTAATGAACCTGGAGCTTTTGTTATTAACTTTGAGAATTGCATTTAGGCCCTTAAGGATGGCTTTGTTGGGTTTCTTCTTAAACACGTGGGAAAAATCTGGTGTTCTTTGGTTTTCTTAGTTGATCTGGAGTAGCCACTGGTTGCCATGTTTACAGGGGCGGGGTTTATCTGTATCATATGTTTGTTTACAATAGTTCAGGACTAGTGGACGTTTTGTCATGTGTTTATCTCTATTTCTAGTGTAAGTTCAACTGTGCTTATTAATTTAGTAATTTTGGTGTTTTGTTTATTTTGGCCTGGGTGACATTGTAAGTGAAACCAGTGTATGTGCAATCGTGTTTCAATCATGTTTTCTTTCATTCTGTAATTTCATACATACACATACAACACACCTCACACCACGTGGTCTACTGTTCCATCCACAATCTGCTGCCTCCACTAATCTACAGATGAGATGATAGTGATGCGAGCGAGATCATTTAAAGATCAGCTCTAAATGTGCTACACAGAAACCAAAAGATCTAGCATGAAAGGAGCACTTGCTATCACCTATACCTCATCGTGCATTACTTGCTATCATCTATACCTCATGCGTCCATAACTGTGGTAGTGTGGTTCAGCTTGATGCAGGACAAACCATGAACCACTGGCAGAGGAGCTGTCATGGCACAGGGCTGCTAGGAACAACCCACAATCCAAAACTAGAGAACTGGGCATGGAACTCAAACCAATTCTCTGATTCCTTCACAACCCTTTGAATACAATTTGTTGGTTTTACCTTATGCTGCACTGTCTCTGTAAGAACCTTCTAATTTATCTGCACAGGTGCAGCTAAGTTGGGCCTGTTTTGAGTGAACAGTTTAGCACTAATTGTTCACTGAGACCTGAAGACAGCAGGTAGATGAAACGTGTGCTTGTCAAAGTCATCTGCTTGTCTATCTACTGTGCAATAAACTCTACTATAAGTTTATCAGGTCCCTTTGATCTTCTTTTGTCAGTGTGCAGGTGATCTTCATTTCCCTCTTTGCCCTCTTTGCCCTCTTTGACTGCACACATGTAGTAAGTGTTTTGGGATTGTGCATGATAATATATCTTTACCCATTAACCATAATTGACCACTTGACTTAACAACACTCCGTTTCTAATGCATAACCTGGTTTGATGGAGATTGTCAAGTAGAACTAATTTTTAATAACAAAAACCTACATTTGCAGTTATCTTTGGTCTTCTACCAAAGGCCTGAGGGCTTGAGGGTTCTCTGCATTAACGTAACTGGTCCCAAGACTGCACTCTTCTGGATGGAGATCTCCAGTGTTCTTATTGGGATCTGCTGGATCCATTCACCCAGCTTGGGGGTCACAGCTCCTAGTGCTCTGATTATTATGGGAACCACGGTTGCTTTCACCTCCTGCATCTTTTATACAGACACACTCATATACGTGGAATACTTTCAATTTTGGTTTTATATGACTGAGTTTAAAAACATTTTTACACTTTCCCTTATAATAAAAGATAAATGATAGTAAATGTAGGAAAAGGTGGTTCATAAAATATGTTGTGTGTGTGAATAAGTCAAAATGAGTGTGAGTGGCAGGTGACAAAACACAGATGTAGCAGGATCCTTTGAGCCCAAGGTCCTGCACAGGAAGAAAGGCAGGTGGACATCGATGGTGTGAGTTCATATGAGGAATGAGAGTGAGATATGGCATGATCTAGAATGCCTAATCTACATAATCTAAAGTGCCTAATCTACATACTCTAGAGTATGTAGATTAGACATTCTAGATTATGTATTTTAGACACTCTAGAGTCTAGAGTGTCTAAAATACATAATCTAGAGTGTCTAATCTACATAATCTAGAGTGTCTTATCTACATAATATAGAGTGCCTAATCTACATAATCTGGAGTGTCTAAAATACATAATCTAGAATGCAAACTGTAATGTAGAGTGGTCAGAATCAAAATCATCGCCATTCTGAAAAGGGAAAGATGTTCAAGAACCTGCATTGACTCAGCTCAGCTGAAGGAGAATACGAAGTGTCATGTTTGCATACCAAAACACACCAAATTAGTTGGTATGTCATACAGGGACAAGAGAAAAAAAGAAAATGAAAAATGTAAAATTAAAGTTACATCTCTAAATGTAAATAAATGACACTTATCACCACCTAAATCCCAAGGTTCTGTATGGAAAAAGATGTCCTATAAATGTGCTTTAATCCGGGCACTAGAAAAGAATCTCGAAGTGGATCTTGTATGGGTGAGCAACACGCTGCTTCAGTCTGACCCTGGCGTTGTTCTGTGTGTAAAGTAATGTACTGCTATCAGTTATCAGGGCTTTCAGAGAAACGTCACAGGGGATATCTGTACAAGCTCTCGATTCTGCACACCATTTCTCTCACTTATCGTGTACAAAAAACAAGGGAAGAGGGAAATAGACTCACTTGTGCCATTATCCTTACCATGATGGCTGCTGATGCCTTCAGCAGTGTGGTTCATACTGATCACTGCCATGGTTTTCAATTATAATCGTTACACTGATGACACTCAGATTAATATTTGCACCAAACCAACAGCTCCCTGCTACCACTTACCACAACACCCTGTTTCTGGAATATGAAAGACTGGATGCATTCTCTTTTGAAACCCAAACCTGAATCAAACTAAAGCTATATATTTATGACCAAAACTCCACAGTAACCAAATTTACTGAGCTAAACAAAATATGCAACAACTTGCACTTAAAATGTTAACCTCTTGAATAATTGCCTTTGTTGTCATTGTGCTAAGTACCAAAAAGTTACATATGAGACTCCTCTGTCGTTAATAATTTGATTGTAATCTTTGCTCCATCTCTTGCTGTTGGTCAAAAAGACTTTCATAATCATTGTAAAATTATATGGAGCTAAGAAGAAACAAGAAATATAACAGGTCCTTAATGACCTTATTCCTTAATTCCTTAATGGAATATTTGTACATATTCTACCTTGCAGGAAACACATTGACGTGACTCTATAGCAGCAGTACAATCAGGAGAAGCTGAACCCACAGCTGTGGACGCACCCACTGAGGAGGTGGAGCCTGCGTCAAACGCCCATCCCCCTAGCCATGGCGTGGGGGCGGTTATGGCCTTCTTCCTCGCCACACGGCACAGGCACCCAATCCGCATCCGACTTTCTTACTGCAGGGATGACTGATGAGCCTCCGCACATGACATGTACACAAGCACCTCAAAGTTCATCTGTTGATTTGCTCCCTTTAGCAAATGTGATTTATTGCTTTTACAACTTGCATATCTAAATGAGGTAATTATATGGGGCAGTCATGGCCTGGCGGTTAGGGAACTGGACTTGTGACCGGAGGGTTGTGGGTTCGATTCCCAGACAGGCCATGACTGAGGTGCCCTTGAGCAAGGCACCTAACCCCAACTGCTCCCCGGGCGCCGGGCTAGGGCTGCCCACCGCTCTGGGCACGTGTGATCCACAGCCCCTAGTAATCACTAGTGTGTGTGTGTGTGTGTTCTGACTGCACAGATGGGTTAAAAGCGGAGGACAAATTTCGATTGGGGTGTAAAAATCACAATTGACAAAATATGGCACATTAATTAATTATAACATGACAGTAGATAATAAACCGTATTACACAATGATCAGAGAGAGGCTTACCCATAAATCAAATGGGTAACATGGGGAACCAAATAATGTACGTCAACACATTACGTGTGTGTACAGTCACGTCTGCACAGAGACTGAGGGCAGCACTCAGGAAGAAGGAGGTTCTGACATCATCACATCTCTGGGGTTCATTTTTTTATTCCCCCCTTTTCCCCAAAAACATTTGAGCTCTGTATCTGTTTGAGCAGAGGCTGCAATTACATTGTAAAGAAACTGCTCTCACATATTATGTTTTGCAACTAAATGCTAAAACTACATTTTCTACAACCAGTAAGGAGACAGCTGCCCTGCATAAGAATTTTGGCACATGTTTTAAGCACATTTATTATTGCATAAAATTATGCAATTAAAAGGAACACATTAATGATAATGTCCCTATGCACATCACATGCAATGTTTTTTATTTGACACAGAGTGATTAAACATGCATAATTCCTCAGTCTGTAAAGTTCGAGTGCCCACCAATCAGATGCACGACCAATTAGCAACAATAGATTCTTCTTGATCTTTGTAGTGAATAGATATAAATTATGACCAAGAGAAAAAAAAATATTAGAATGCAAATCACAAATAAAACATGAGTTTTCAGACGTGATAAGGAGCTGTATTGTGTATTTATTTTGTTTTCTCCTGCCTGTTACTGTTTGTATGATTTCACGGTCTGTTTGAGACTAAATCTCTATTAGATTTGCTCTGTAAAATAAACACAGAAGAAACGTCTGTGGGAAAAGACGTACATTAGATCGGTGAATTATCCATCATCTTTTACTTAATGTTTTTTTACAAAATTCGAGACGTGGGTTTAATTTCCAGACCGCAGCATGACGTCAGCATACTGAACCTCTGAGGCCGAGACAGGATGACAGCCCAAATATGACAAGTCGGATGACTCAATCAAGTCTTTATCCAGCTCTATCAAATACAGTCCAGCTCCACCATGGACGTGTATCTTAGCCAGTCAGGCTGGCAGAGCCCAAGGCGTAGGGAATTAGGGATTTAACTAGCTTGATTACGAAGCCCATTCTCTGTCAACAAACAAACAAAACAGTGTCTCTGGCACTTACCACACTCATCCTGCCTATTGCATTCAGTTAGAGGTGTACAAGCTTGTAGTGTAGTTAATAGCTTCAATAATAACAAATAATCTTTTCTTGTTTTTCATGTGCTCACTACTTGTGCTAATGTTTCAGCACATGTGGGGGAGTCCTGTATTGGCCGTTTGATTGGTGCACTCTATTGCCGGACACTTTCTCCACACACCTGACCAGGAATAAAGTCTTTATAGGAGAGAGGGAGAAAACGGGCATACGGAGCTACAGGTGGACTTCTTCCCATCTGGCAGAACGCACCACAGATATGTGGCCATCCAGAGACCCGTTGCTAAGATAAACACAACGCGAGAGGCGCGTCTCAAACCATGTCATGACTGGGGGCAGTCATGGCCTGGCGGTTAGGGAACTGGACTTGTGACCGGAGGGTCGTGGGTTCGATTCCCAGACAGGCCATGACTGAGGTGTCCTTGAGCAAGGCACCTAACCCCAACTGCTCCCCGGGCGCCGGGCTAGGGCTGCCCACCGCTCTGGGCACGTGTGATCCACAGCCCCCTAGTAATCACTAGTGTGTGTGTGTGTTCTGACTGCACAGATGGGTTAAAAGCGGAGGACAAATTTCGATTGGGGTGTAAAGATCACAATTGACAAAATATGGCACATTTCACATTTCATTTCATTTCATTTCAGACCAGACTTTCTTTGTGTGGGTCTCAGCCGCTCTGTGCCGCGCATCGGATCTCAGCTGCTGTACACTGAGGCAGAAGCAGGTTTGATTGCTGCTGCAATCAGACATCCGGTTTTCCATCACGCTCCACTTTTGACCCACATGTTTTAGTATCACGCAGTCTGGCAGGGCTAATAATTTACACCACGTTCACTCAGGCAACATGTGACTACAACTCCCCATAAAGCACTATCCATAAACCTATCATATAACATTTCATAAGCATTACAGCACTATTTCACTATCTATTTCATATGCGGCTTAGGTTTGGAAATGTAAGGACATTTTAGAACCACACTGAATGAATGTTGTGATATAAACATGTGATTTAACTACTGTTTTGAACATAAACTGGTTTTATGTCACAGAACTTCAGAAATGATTTGCTTGCACATCTCATGAAGTACCTATCTGAAGTGTCTGTGAAGTGTAGTGTTTCCTTAGAAACCTTGAACTACACTGCGATTTTTACTACTTCTACCACTTTATATTGGTAGAAGATACTCAGATACGCAGATACACCCTGGAAACATTTTCATATACACCGATCAGACACTAACAG
Organism: Brachyhypopomus gauderio; assembly: GCF_052324685.1. Taxonomy (NCBI): domain Eukaryota; kingdom Metazoa; phylum Chordata; class Actinopteri; order Gymnotiformes; family Hypopomidae; genus Brachyhypopomus; species Brachyhypopomus gauderio. The sequence goes on along the minus strand of NC_135211.1, from coordinate 28,406,636 downwards.
GTGAAGTGAACAACATTCATTATCATTTCGGTGGCACAACTGTCAACAGGTTATGCATGTGTGAGAATCTGAGCAGCTCATTTCTGATAGGCTGATGGGTCAGAGAGCACATGGTGACCCCTGCCCACCACCACAACATGCTTGCAGTGGGCATGTGAGCAACAGAGATGGACTGTGGCGTGATGGAAGATGGTAGCCTTTACAATGCGTGTGTGTGTGTGTGTGTGTGTGTGTTGCAACAGTGTTCCTTAAAGGTCGTGGCCTCTTTCAGCAGAATAATGTGTCCTGCACACACCGCAAAGAACACTTCAAGACAGCTTTGAAGGACAGGATAGAGCTCACTGGACTCTAGATTCCCCAGATCTCAATCCAATTGTGCATCTTTGGGACGGACTGCAAAACACGTCTGATCCACGTGTCCTCCATCTCACAACTCACAGGATCTGCTGCCAACGTTATGGTGCCAGATGCCACCGAACACCTTCAGAGGTTTGTAGAGTCATCAGATCAGAGCACTTTTGGTGGAGGGACCTGCACAATATTAGGCAGATGGTCTTATTGTTACGGCTCCCTGGTGTATTCCACCACCCAGCTGCATCAGTACACTCTCTGTGATATGAGGACATTTCTAATTCACATCTATTTATTTTACAGCTGGCACACCACACTGGCCAGGACCTGTGCAAAGAGAACACTGGGGATGAATTCTGGTGTCTTAATATCTTAATTTTAAATGCGTCGTTTAGTCTATGATGGGAAGGTCTTTATTAACTGCACCTACTGTAAATTACATAACAGGAGGGTAGAGTGTTGCAAAACTGTAAACCGCAGTGATAACAAGGAAGGTGCTGGTGTTATAAGTGAAGCATCTGCTCCACTCATAGGAGAATTAAAGGGAGGGGCTTCTCATGTGCACCGATCAAATGTAAGGGCCTTGATGACCAATCACTGCACATTCCTGTAACTGTGTTCATTCACATACCAAGAGAGGTCTTCCCTTGCTCCTGTTCTGGGTGAGAGAGTTTCCTCTTTGACCTCAGATCAGTGCTTCACAGAGAAGATGGGGTCCATAAGTCGAAAAAGGTTTCAATAATGGGATTTAGTCTGTTTATGTACATGAATTCACTGAAATAATGACCTCTAGCAGACAATCATCTGACAAAAAAACCCAGCCTTGACCCTATTCAGAGCCAGTATGAAGATGTTACACACCTTGCTCTGCAGATAGTGCTTGTGATGTGTGTTGAAGATACCTAAAGATGAGGATGACCTTTATCTTAGACACATATACACTTTGACGTTTCCCCACCCAGTGTGTGTGTGTGTGTGTGTGTGTGTGTGTGTGTGTGTGTGTGTGTGTGTGTGTGTGTGTGTGCGTGCGTGCGTGTGTGTGTGTGTGTGTGTGTGTGTGTGTGTGTGTGTGTGTGTGTGTGTGTGTGTGTGCCTGCCTACACGTTCGTACTGAAAAGGTCAGGAGAAGGCTTGGCAGGGAGGTTGTGATGGATTACAGTAGATCATTGCATCACCAGACTGTAACACAAGGCGTGGCATGATCATTTAAAGCAGCGCTCTGTCTTTTTGACAGTGTCTACACATGTAAAATGTCTACATGGGGGTGGACAGATAGAGGCGTGGCACAGGGATCAACATATCATGTTTACTTTGTAAACGCTCTCTTTTAACCCGGAATAAGTAACTCTTAGATATTTATATAACACTATTATGAATGCCCTGTATATGTATAATTCACTTTACAGTATCTCAGATCAATTAAATAAGTGGTACCATTATGCACATTGTTATAGTGTACTGGTGTACACATTGTTATGGTGTACTTCATCACAGTGCACCCTCATGGAAGGGTGACTGAATGATTCAAAAGGGACCAGGTTTAACCACAGACTGCCTCTGACATGGTGGAAGCTCCTTCTGAAACAAACGTGTCCTTTAACACTCAGATGACCAGCAATGGATAATTATCTCACATTTATGGAGAGGTCGTACCCAGTCTGTGAACTGCAATGGTTGCTAATAGCATGTTATTTATGTAAGGGCTGATCCAATCTTCAAGCGAGATCAGTTTTGTAGAAGACAGTACAGATGTCTTCAAGACCACATGTCCCCAAGCAGGACCTAGGTGCCCTGATACTGTAGTGTAACCAACATGGACAAAAACTCAGCTCAAAAAGGACAAAACCTCAGCTCAAATGCTAAATATGTCTCATCGTTGCACTAGTACCTACCAAAACAATTCTGCTAAAGAACTCAGTGTAAGACCAGTTCCTTAATATATTAGTCATATGATAAACACTGGATGGTTTTTAAGATTCTAACATCATGTATTTTATTTCGCTCACAGAAGCAGTAACACTTTCAGAGTGATTGCCATAATATAGAAACTAGCAAAAAGAAACAGGAACATTGGAACCATAGTGAACACCTGTACAGATTAAATGGACACCTGAGCAGTTTAAATGGAGACCTGTATAGGAAATCAACATGAATCAATAGCTTAAAAAAGAGGCCGTTTAAACCATCAGAGCGCAGTTCTGAAAAAACCTTCACCCACATTTCCTAAACCTCTCGTTTATTACAGAGCTGACATTTAGAATCTGCCTCAAGCCAAAGTAAACCATGGCATAAAGATAAAGCCAGAGACAGCAGACAGTAATCTCAGCATCACCTTGTAGTTGCCCTGGGCGGCTGAGGGGATTAGGTCTACAGAAAGCCAAAGGAAACCTCGGAATGTTCTTTACAACAAACATCCTGAGATTTTAGGTTGCAGCAACCTGGAAAACTATTACATTAAAGATTGACAGTTTCATTTCACCCACATGTTAAAAAATATTTGCAGCTGTCGTTTCATGTCATATACTTTATAAATGACACCTGAATAAAGAAAGAAAATCTCATTTCAGTGACTATCATCTTCGAGACGTTCTTCCTGTTTATTGTGCAGGAAAGTACACAGACAAGTAGTGGTTGGTTATAGGAATAACATGCTTGCCCTAAAACAGAAAGACATCACAGAGAGTGTTTAAACAACACTAGTAAAGTGTACTATTTACTTCACATGGAAATCAATACTGTGAACTCTGACACACCTGATTGCAGTATTCATTCGCAATCTTATAAGAATGACTTAAAAAGCTTTGTGCAACACGTTTTTGATAGACGAAGAACAGTGATTGGTCAGTTGAGGAGGTCATGGCCACAGGCTTCCACCAATGACAACACACTCATGATGATCCTCAGGACATTTTTGGCATTTGTGTGACTAACCTTTTGTTAAATGTGTTGCATGTCTTTTCCTTAAAGGCATGTCTGGGTGACTGGGGACCCAATCCTTATGTTTAAATATGATTTTAGCATATTTTATTGCATGAGAGAATCTAGGGAAGTTACCTTACAAATACAATACAATATATATTTTCTGGGGAAAAAATGATAATTAATTATGTGTTGTTTTATGATATGTATTGTGTCACTGAATCGTGTCACTGAATCGAAATCAGACAATAATTCAAAGATCAAGCTGTAATGATTTAGATGCCAGTAGAATCCTAAGAGTCATTCTGGTATTATAATATTTCACAATATAACCTTTTGAATTTGTTACTCCAGAAGTCATATCAGCGAGGTAATAAAGTGAGTGTCATTGATCATGTACTCAAGCAAACACTGTGAATAAAACAATAGCTGATAAACAGATAATCTTTCAGATATCAAGTCCACAGATAATTGCTGGTTATATGAAGGCTGGAGATGAAATGAGTCAAGTTGTAGTTTGCAGTTGAAATATTCTCTGTTATAGTGACTGCCAAAAAAGCTTTGAAAAACTACACATAAAATCAACTTCCTTCTGCAACTTAGATCATCAATCCTGTGTTAAAGTTTCAATCCCAGTAGGTTCCTAGAGGACTTCCCCATCCATCTGAAGAGAGTTCCCACAGCGTCCCTACAGAGTTACGCCTCAGCACATGATTAACCAATTACATTTTACTACAGAATCCAAGGCAGACACACTGTCATTGAAATGTAAAAGAATTGTCGAAGAATGTGGTTTTAAAGAACTTTGTCTAGAAAAGGTCTGGAATCTTCTACGTCAAAAGAAACTAAATATAATTTGTGGGTTGTTGATACTTTGAACATAGCGGTACTCCTCAGAGGGAGCTAACAATATCGCCATCAGATCACATTTGAAGAGACCACATAGAACCAGGTGCTGTTCTATGTGAAGTATCCACAGATTAGCAGACATAGCTTTCCAAACCAGCTGAAATCACGCTCCTTCTTTCTTTACCAACAGATGAGATATAAATCAAACGATGAGGATATCGGTCTGTCCACGCAATTATCTGAGCTCATCGTTTTAGAATAACTGCCTTCCAAACGGAGGCTGTTATAAAATGTGGTGCAGGAAGCCGTCCAGAAAAACAGACCACAGCTTTTCTTCCTCTCAGCATTTCAAACACAAATAATGAATTCAGTGTTTACATGAACAGGCTTAGACCAAATTGCCATCCTTCCTTGGAGTTATGCGAGAGCAGAGACCTACACAGAGGGGCGCTGGCCTACAGGAATATTTGATTTGGCCCTTCAGTATCCAGGGGCTTTACTGAAATTGTCTGCAACATCATACTGGAATTGTACCCATGTGAAATTTTCCAAATGTCAGACCTTCGGTAGAAATACAAAATTCATCATTCTGCAGAAATCATTCTATAGCCTTGATATTGTCTAAAATTATATGAATATAAAATGAACAAACTAAGATAAGTATGAATTTGTAAGTCGACATGCATATCATGTTTTATTCTTCATTTCACAGACTTCCACTGAAGGGCTTCCGTCTGAACACGTCCTGCTAAAAAACCCAAGACAGGTGAATGAAGGCGAGTCTGGGATTAGCCCATGGAGGAAGCTAGCAGGGGTAGCAGGTTTGCTCCTCACACACCCACACTGCAACTTGCCATGTGGTGCACTGGTCCAATTTCATCAAATGCAGGTCATGCCGGCATCGCAAATAGACACCATGTTCTCACCGCACCTGGTCTGCTTCCTGTTCTCGCAAACATCAATTTATCTTAATGAAGGAGAAGGTCATGATCTGCAAGCCCTTTCAGGACAGCAACAGGACATCCCACCCCCTGCCCATGTCTACAATTTGGAGTGGGTGTGAAGAACCCTTCCTGTTAGCATAGAAAATGCAACCGGAGGGACCAGATCTCCATAACCAACAGCTCCTACCAGATCTCTGGTACCTCACGCTGTGATCAGCTGAGCTGAGATACAGGGTTAAGGCCTTGTTGCGAGAACACTTGTGTTAGGTTGGAGGTCCTTGAGAATGAGTCGTTAATGGCACCAAACCATTCAGTGAGCGCTTAGCTGGTTTGTTTTCATATATTCTTAAGTGTTTACATTTTTGGAGGGTTCAGTACCCTTTGATGTGTTATTTGCAGTAGCAAACCTTTTAACCATGATAGGAAAAGAGAGACTCTTCTAGATTACATGAAATATGTAATTCATATTTATTTTCGCTCTTCTAAACAAAGCAACCTTTGTGCATTTTGCTGCAGTTACTAATTAACCCTCTAGAATCTGACATCATGCACTGGATGAGGTTAGTCATGATTTATCAAATCCCTTTTATGGTGCTGTAAAACTGATTGTGTTCATTCATTAACTACAGAGGAAAAACCTGTCTGTGAGTGGTTGGGTTTGGCCAAGGAGAACACTTTATAAGGGGAGACAGACAGAGGAGAAGAGCATAACACTAAAGAGAGAACACCCACAGAGCACCTGAAAGACACATAAGAAAGGCCGACTGCTTATTTCAAGCCACCAACATGAAGACCATCACGTCGATCGCACTGCTCTTTGCAACTCTGTACGTGGTCTCCGAGGCCGTCCAAGTTCATGTAAGTGCTGCAATTTTAAATCTTCTACCTACTTCGACTTCCACATCTTTTCCAGTGTGAGCTGAACTGCTATCTGACCTTTTTTGGGGAGGTTCTGTGTCAATATCCAGGAGAGATTGTCAGACCTTCAGACACCTAATAATTTTTGTTCAGACTTCTGCACAGGCAGAGAATTTCTCATCTATGTGATATTTTCATTATGTCTACAAATGACAGGCACATAAGTCACTGAGTGGCTATTGCCCTCTTGAACAGAATTGCTATGTTCATTAAGATTAAGCTTTTGTTCTGGTTTCCTCAGATAAGAGAAGAGCATTTTGTATTCTGACTACATCAAGTCTGAATGAAACCAGGTTCTTTTTTTCAAACACATAAGTCAGTTCGGGCCTTAACATGCTCCTTCCTCAATGGCTCCGTTTCGATCAATAGTCTCACCCATGCTGTTCTGTTGTCTTTGATCTGGTTCCTGCAGGACGGAGACTATTCCTTCTCTGCTGAATCTGTGAAAGTTCTGCAGCATTTGTTGGAGAGCAGCACCGTGACCCAAAAGCCCAGCCCGCGCCTTGCCCAGACCAGTTACGGAGCGGTGTGCGCCAGCCCTACACTGCCACAGGAGTTCCTGACTCTGTGTCAGCAAAGTGGGTCTGCCATGGTCTTCTCCAGATTAGGTGAGCGTCGGCAATGCTAAACTCATTCAATTCCCTAAACGACTAACTTCCACTTGAAGTCAGGCTCTTCTGACTGCCCCTTCCAGGGTAGTTCACAAACACATTCACAGCTGAATATCACCAGCCTCATGCGACTCTATTTATTTATGTTTTTTAACTAAAAATATATATATATTCTGCTCTTTTTCAGCTTCTACGCCCATGGACGTGTGTGAAATCTGTGCGTTTGCTGCCTGTACCGGCTGCTAAAGACCTTCACTCTGCGGTTGGTGATGGAGGTCTCACTCTTCACCGTAACCAGTTTGAGACCCAAACCCACAAGTCCTTTCTATTTGCAACTGACGCCATTGTCCAAATGGTCTCAGACTACTCTGGAGCTGTTACTGGTTGCTTGAAAGCATGCACGTGATGATTCTTAGTTTGGAATTTAGATTACCTTCTATTTTTTCTTTGTTACAGCATAACATTTTGTTTATTTAATGATGCCTTATTTTTCTATTTCTTTTATATTTCTGAAGTTTTCATGTTCTTATATTCACCAGTGCCTTATGTGTGCAATAAAAATGCCTTCAAAAAGATTGTGTCTGTTTGGGTTTTTGGGGGCTTTTTTGTAACCATGACATTTTTAGTTGTCAGTGTCAAAATCAAAATGTTATATTTAATGCATTGGCCGTGCCTGTCTGCAGACACACTGGTCTGAAAAAGAAACGTGATCGTCTGGCATTAAATACCCTCCACACAACAAGCATTGGTTTGGTTGTTTTTCAAAGTGTTACACGTACCCTGGCCTCTAGACCCAGGCACCATATGCAGCCTGTACAGGTGTGCTAACGAGAATCAGAAGGCAACCCCGTAACCGAAGCTTAATGCTACACCACAGGAGGTCCCTCCTTGTGGCTCTTGAGAGGTAAATAGCAGAATAAACAAAATGTTAGTGCAGCAGGCCCTAAGAAAGCTGAACGGTACTTAGCTTCAAAAGCACATCCTTCCCCACAGAATGACATCCCTGTGTGTTTAGCAAAGTTGGAATCTCAAAACCATGACACAGCCTGAACCAAGAGGCAATCTAAACAGTCAGGTAATATTCCTAAAAGGCAAGGAAGCTGATGGCCAGTTTCTAACATATTCTCCCATATTCTGAACAATGTGGTAATAACATGAATCTCTTACCTTAGAATGGAGTGCAATAGCAAAAATGATCCTTTTACATCTATATTGTGAGGAAGATGGTTGTTTTCTCAAGTTTACATTCTGTAAGGTAACTGCTTGTGCAGTCGGTCTGTCCCTGGAGATGTGAGCGAGCGGACTGTCCGCTGCTGTCATGGTGAAAGATTGTTTTGTGTGACAGAGTGAAAAGAGTGAACCATGTAAATCTACAAGGTCCTGAACGTCTGCTTTTATAGAGCAACTTGCAAGATATCAATATCAAAAAATATTTTTACTGTATAGTTAATTTGCATTATAGGTTTAATATATTAGTGCTTATTTATGTATCTGTTTATTTATATATTATTAATACATATTTATTAATATACATTTGTATGTATTTATGTGTGGGCATTTGTGTGTTGACATGTATATTTGTGTGTATATATGTGTGTGTCACGGTGAGGCGGCCCCCTACCGGTCGCCTCCGTCCACAGCGGCTGTTGTTGTTGTTGTTTTGTGACATTGTGTGCGTCCCTCAGGTGGGCGGAGCCCGTGATCCGTCTCACCTGAGGGTCGTTTGTTTGCCTATATATGTCTTGTCTTTGTACCAGTTGACCGCTGGTCATTATATCATTGATTTGGAGATGTTGCACGGGTTTTTGGTTTGCACACTTTCTATTAAACCATCCTTTTTCCATGAGACTTGGCATTCTCGCTTCCTTTTTAGTTGCTCACCCTGCCCATTACAGAATAGATACAGAATACAGAATGGCTCGTCTTTCTGTAACGACGGGGTGAAGGAGGCAGGCACCACGACGTTGAAGGTGAACATACAACGATTTATTAAGACTGACGTGAAGCTCCGGGCGGAGCGCAAGCAGCACACGGTTCACACTCACGCAGACACAAAACTTTAGACAAAGACGAGCACAAGACACTGCGCGAACGCACATTATATAGGTGATTAACACAGACCCTCGTGATCTCGAGACAAGGCACAGGTGATACTACGAACACGCTCACGGACAACCCACACCCACGGAACTACTTATATGGACATAACAGCACGCAGACAACATAGCGGCACGCCCACAGGGAAGGGTCCGGAACTGTCACCGTAACGGTTTGAAGAGGTTCGCCTTGCTTTTGTGTTTTGTGTTTTGTGTGTGGCACTGTGAGGACCAGGGCAGTCTGCCCTGGGAAAGCCCTTTGTGTCCGTTGTGTGTTGGGAGAGTTCCGCCGTGCGTTTGTTTGTGTGTGGCACAGCGAGGACCAGGGTGTCTGCCTGGGAAAACTCTCATGTGTGTGTTATAAGTGTGTACGGGTAGCGGACCGTAGGATCAGTGTGCGTGCTCATTTGTTATATGTTCAGTGTTTCATGTGTGTGACGTTGTCGCCGCTCGTCACTGTCGCCTCGCTCCCCGTGTGTCGTGTGTTTAATGTGGGGAGCGACTGCAACTCTGAGCGGCGCGTCACTATTGTGTTTATGTAAAACATGCATGTTTTGGGTCCCGTTCGTTTACTGTCTGTGCACTAATTTCTGTTTGTCTAGTATTTGCGTGTTCGTTGTGTCCTAGCGTGCTCGTGAAATGTCGTTGTTGTGTGTAATTCCAAGCTTGCTCCTCCCCTTAAATGTGTGTTTGGGGGGGGGGGACCGGTTGTGGTCCTGTGCCACGGGGTCAGTGGGGCGCGTTTGTGTTGTATTTTGGTGTGTGGTTGGGTGTGTGTGTGTGTGTGTGTGTGTGTGTGTGTGTGTGTGTGTGATTGTGTGTGTGTGTGTGTGTGTGTTTTCTGTTTCTGTGCAGGTGCTTCCCCCTGGCGGTGTCGTGGTGTTCCTGGACCTTGTGGGGGCCTCCACCTGGCAGGAGCCCCCTTGTGTTGTGGGGTGACCGGAGCCCGGTCATAAAGAGCCCCTCCCTAGAGGGCTGGGGCCCCCGGATGTTTGGGGACCATGGGGCTCCGGTCAGAGAAGCTCCTGCTGGAGATGGAGATCCTCCCTCCTGCCCGGGGTGACCAGGAGGCCCTTGGGGCTGCTCCCCAGCCCGTGCTCTGGGCCTCGGTCTCTGGCGCTCCTGAGTTGGGTGGAGGAGTCCACCTTGCGATGAGGGGCCCCGGGAGGGTTTGGCTCCCCAGGAGGCTGGGGTGACCCCTAGCCAAGGGCCGGGGTCAGCTCTGGGAGGAGGTAGGTCCAGGAGGAAAAGTAGCCACGCCTCGGGGAGGTAGCCTGCACACACACACACACTAGGGACGAGAAAGGAGCTGTAGCTCCTCGTCCGTACACCCTTGGGGCTCACTGGCTGAACGCCAGTTAGGGCGTGAGGGCCCTGTGACCGACCGGAGCGTGGTTTTGTGTTGTTAACGGCCCAGTCGGTCCAGGGTCCCGCCCAGGGAGGTGAGCTCATTAATGTTGTGTGTTTTTGTGTTCCAGCTCCTGGACTGCAGGAGGTGTGTCCATGCCTGTCCCTGCCTTCCTGCCCCTTCGTGTTTTGTGTGCAGCCGCTGTGTGCCACACACCCAGTGGAGGGGAGTGCGGCTTGGTGGGGGGGGTCTGTCACGGTGAGGCGGCCCCCTACCGGTCGCCTCCGTCCACAGTGGCTGTTGTTGTTGTTGTTTTGTGATGTCGTGTGCGTCCCTCAGGTGGGCGGAGCCCGTGATTTGTCTCACCTGAGGGTTGTTTGTTTGCCTATATATGTCTTGTCTTTGTACCAGTTAACCGCTGGTCATTATATCCTTAATTTGGAGATGTTGCACGGGTTTTTGGTTTGCACACTTTCTATTAAACCATCCGTTTTCCCTGAGACTTGGCATGATCGCTTCCTTTTTAGTTGCTCACCTTGCCCGTCACAGTGTGAATGTATTTTTATGCTTGTAGGTGAGTTTACTGGACAACTGAATGTTCGGCAGGGCCTCCTAAAGTACTGAGTACTGATTTTCAGCAGCGTGGTTCAGTGCATTGTCCAACACTCGTTTTGTCTGTAGTAAGACAGAGACAACAACCCGTTCCAATATGTTCCTGAGAAGGTGACTGATTTGTGTGTGTGAAAGGGCTTTGTGACTGGACAGTATGGTTTAAAGTATCGTGTGGAATGTTTCCAGGGTTACACAGCCCTGTGCATGCAGGAATCCTGCTGTCAGTCAATCAGTGCATTGTTAGTGATTTTCTGTCGCCTGGGTCTGTCCAATTATTCTACACCAAGGGGAGGGGATGTCACTGAGGTTGAGGAGAAGAGCATGCAATATTTACCATGATGCTTTTCCCTGCTCATGGAGAGAGGGGAAATGAGGGTTGCACACAACGCAAAGCGGTGTGCCTGAGATGTGACAGGGCCAGTAAGACGGATAAGAGTGTGCAACCCTTGTGTGCAACCCTTGTGTGCAACCACGGAGGTGTTACCACAGTGAGGTGTTACCACAGTGAGGTGTTACCACAGTGAGGTGTTACCACAGGAGGTGTTACTACAGTGAGGTGTTACCACAGGAGGTGTTACCACAGGAGGTGTTACCTCTGTAGGTATTACTAAATGGAGATGTTACCACAGTGAGGTGTTACCACAGTGAGGTCTTACTAAAGGGAGGTCTTACTAAAGGGAGGTGTTACCACAGGCTGCTAACTCGCCCCTGGTCAAACATAGGCTGGACTTTCCCTCTGCTGAATGCTTTCAGGGTCACAGAGATACAACCAGATGCGCAAATCCGATTGGCCTGCTTTGTGCGTCATGTTACATAGGGATTAATGATTTCATTTGGTGAGAGATTTTCAGATCAAAGTGCTGAGATGTCATTAGGGTTTTCAGTTATTAGTTCTCAGACTTTAAGAGATTGTAGCCGTATTGATCTGTCCAGGCTTTTAAACAACAGCAAGTGGCTCATGGGAAATGTTCCCTCCTGACTCCCTATGTTCCAGACCTGGGAACTGTTAGCTATCATCCTAATAGCATGCAGTGATGATGAATTTGTGCAGCAATCTGTCAAACGTTTATGGCCCAAATGTGAAGGAGAAGGTCAGCGCACACAACACATGCTGGATCACTACAGCAGAATTTAATGGGCAGCAAGAAGATCCTCTTTTGTTATCAGTGCACAATTAAACGGAGAGCCCTTTCCCACTCAGGGGGCCTAATAGACTACTTAGTAAAGTCAAACTGAGGAGAATTTATAAGGAGTCCTGGGACACCTGAAAAATCTCACTTACTACAGTAGAGTACTACTCTAACTACAGTACTGATAAACACACACCAAATACTATCTGACTCTCTAACTACACTAGTGATAAACACACAGCAAACAAACTCTGACTATCTCCAACTACAATACTGATAAACACACACCAAACACCCTCTTTACTATCTCTAACTACACTACTGATAAACGCACATCAAACACCCTCTTACTCTCTCTAACTACAGTACTGGTAAACACACACCAAACACCCTCTGACTCTCTCCAACTACAGTACTGATAAACACACACCAAACACCCTCTGACTCTCTAACTACAGTACTGATAAACACACACCAAATGCCCTCTGACTCTCTCTAACTACAGTACTGATAAACACACACCAAACACCCTCTGACTCTCTCCAACTACAGTACTGATAAACACACACCAAACACCCTCTGACTCTCTAACTACAGTACTGATAAACACACACCAAACACCATCTGACTCTCTAACTACAGTACTGATAAACACACACCAAACACCATCTGACTCTCTAACTACAGTACTGATAAACACACACCAAACACCCTCTGACTCTCTCTAACTACAGTACTGATAAACACACACCAAACACCCTCTGACTCTCTCTAACTACAGTACTGATAAACACACACCAAACACCCTCTGACTCTCTAACTACAGTACTGATAAATACAGATCAAACACCCTCTGACTCTCTCTAACTACACTACTGATAAACGCACATCAAACACCCTCTTACTCTCTCTAACTACAGTACTGGTAAACACACACCAAACACCCTCTGACTCTCTCCAACTACAGTACTGATAAACACACACCAAACACCCTCTGACTCTCTAACTACAGTACTGATAAACACACACCAAATGCCCTCTGACTCTCTCTAACTACAGTACTGATAAACACACACCAAACACCCTCTGACTCTCTCCAACTACAGTACTGATAAACACACACCAAACACCCTCTGACTCTCTAACTACAGTACTGATAAACACACACCAAATGCCCTCTGACTCTCTCTAACTACAGTACTGATAAACACACACCAAACACCCTCTGACTCTCTCCAACTACAGTACTGATAAACACACACCAAACACCCTCTGACTCTCTGACTACAGTACTGATAAACACACACCAAATGCCCTCTGACTCTCTCTAATTACACTACTGATAAACACACACCAAACACCATCTGACTCTCTAACTACAGTACTGATAAACACACACCAAACACCCTCTGACTCTCTCTAACTACAGTACTGATAAACACACACCAAACACCCTCTGACTCTCTAACTACAGTACTGATAAATACAGATCAAACACCCTCTGACTCTCTCTAACTACACTACTGATAAACACACACCAAACACCCTCTGACTCTCTAACTACAGTACTGATAAACACAGATCAAACACCCTCTTACTCTCTCTAACTACAGTACTAATAAACACAGATCAAACACCCTCTTACTCTCTCTAACTACAGTACTGATAACTCTAACTACAGTACTGATAAACACACACCAAACACCCTCTGACTCTCTAACTACAGTACTGATAAACACACACCAAACACCCTCTGACTCTCTCTAACTACAGTACTGATAAACACACACCAAACACCCTCTGACTCTCTCTAACTACAGTACTGATAAACACACACCAAACACCCTCTGACTCTCTAACTACAGTACTGATAAACACACACCAAACACCCTCTGACTCTCTAACTACAGTACTGATAAACACACACCAAACACCCTCTGACTCTCTCTAACTACACTACTGATAAACACAGATCAAACACCCTCTTACTCTCTCTAACTACAGTACTGATAAACACAGACCAAACACCATCTGACTCTCTAACTACAGTACTGATAAACACAGATCAAACACCCTCTTACTCTCTCTAACTACAGTACTGATAAACACAGACCAAACACCATCTGACTCTCTAACTACAGTACTAATAAACACAGACAAAACACCATCTGACTCTCTAACTACAGTACTGATAAACACAGATCAAACACCCTCTTACTCTCTCTAACTACAGTACTAATAAACACAGATCAAACACCCTCTTACTCTCTCTAACTACAGTACTGATAACTCTAACTACAGTACTGATAAACACACACCAAACACCCTCTCTCTCTCTAACTACAGTACTGATAAACACACACCAAACCCCCTCTGACTCTCTCTAACTACAGTACTGATAATCACACACCAAACACCCTCTGACTCTCTCTAACTACAGTACTGATAAACACAGACCAAACACCCTCTGACTCTCTAACTACAGTACTGATAAACACACACCAAACACCCTCTGACTCTCTCTAACTACAGTACTGATAAACACACACCAAACACCCTCTGACTCTCTAACTACAGTACTGATAAACACACACCAAACACCCTCTGACTCTCTCTAACTACACTACTGATAAACACAGATCAAACACCCTTACTCTCTCTAACTACAGTACTGATAAACACAGACCAAACACCCTCTGACTCTCTAACTACAGTACTGATAAACACAGATCAAACACCCTCTTACTCTCTCTAACTACAGTACTGATAAACACAGACCAAACACCATCTAACTCTCTAACTACAGTACTAATAAACACAGACAAAACACCATCTGACTCTCTAACTACAGTACTGATAAACACAGATCAAACACCCTCTTACTCTCTCTAACTACAGTACTAATAAACACAGACCAAACACCATCTGACTCTCTAACTACAGTACTGATAAACACAGATCAAACACCCTCTTACTCTCTCTAACTACAGTACTGATAAACACAGACCAAACACCATCTGACTCTCTCTAACTACACTACTGAGTCAGTAGGAAGGAATGAGGAAGCTTCTGACACTTCCCTTGCTTTTCTGCTTTCTGATCTTCCAATGTTAAGAGGTCACATAGTCAGTAAGGACGTATTCATGGACCACTGATGCTCAACAGAGCAACTAAACTCCAACAGGGAAACAGTGAGATATTAAAGAAGTTGAAACATCCTTATTAAAGTGTTTGGCCACCCTGACCTGGCTGAGTCCTAGTCCTAGTCTGAAGTCCTTTTGCAATTTGAAGCAATATTGTCCATTTATGTATCCTAAATTAACTAAGAAATTGCATATTTACTGCATGCCTGAAATACACTGACATGTATTAATAAGAGTAAAATTATGAGAAGCAAGAATCCTCCTGCTTCTGTGTTTGTGTTGTTGAGGACGGAGAGTTTACCGTTTTACAGTACCACAGTAGTCTGTCTCCTGTGGTGCTGGTCAGGAGGGAGGGACGTTGTTGTCTGTGGTGAAGAACTGGACTCTGATCAAAGCCTCTCCCAGGGTTTAACAGGCTGTGCTGTGTGTTACTGGTAACCATTCATGCTGATCTCCAGGCACTAGTATATTGTTCATGCTAAACGTCTTATGGGGCAATAACAAACCAACCTGTGCTGAGAGTTAACGTGACGTGCGTTTTCAGAATGCCTCAGTCATCTTTACAAGACAGCAGGGTGAGCTTTTCACTGAACACAGTGAAAAGCTCCCAGGTCCACTGGGTGCCATCCATGTGAGCCCAGACCCGTCCGAAGACCTCCAGAAACAGGTCAACAATCTTTTCCAAACCGTCGGATGAGAGACATTATATGCACATCTATAGGCTCCGCAGTGATTGCACTAGAACAGACATTGTAGTGGTGTGTGGGGGTGGGGGGTGGGGTCATATTACTGAAGTTCAGTTGGGGGACATCTTGCTTGATGTGCATTATCGTTTTGCTCTTATTTCAGAAAGTAACTTTTTCCCTCCTCAACACCTCCCTACTGACTCCTCTGACTCACACACACACTCCACTGAAAATCCTTTTAAGGCCCAGTAGCCGCCACCCTGCGCTCCCCTGGGACTAATCGGTCTCCTTCTCTGTTCCTCTGCATTGTGTAGCCTCATCAGTGGCCCGGCTGATTTCTTACACAGTCTCCCAGACACGTAGACCCGTTCCAAGCCACCTCGAACGAGTCAGCAGCCGTGTGGCATAATCAGACCCCTCCCCGTCACCGAAACCTCCAGAAACCACGCTGTGGCCACGCTGACCAGAGAACACTTGTCACTCAAATATTTATTTACTTATTGAAATCTTATCTCATTCTCTCATGTAGTAATAAACACTCCAGGAGCCTGGCACGAGATAACCGTCCCTCGTTAAAAGTGTTGAAATATTAATATGCGTCATTTCCTTCCACTGTAAATATTAGCAATGTGTAGTTGTGCAGTGTTTCAGGAGAATTTGAAGTATGTGTCATGTTGTTGATGCTTTGTTGTGGTTTGGTTTCCTGTGATAGATTAGGAGTTAGATATTGAGGGTTGGATTATTCTTGTCAGTGGTTGTTCCACTCAAAATTCTTCATAGTCTAAGAAGCGTCTTTGAACGTGTGAGTCACCCAGGCTGATGTCCAACGTCTGCTGTGTCTCTATGGTTTCATATTATCCCTCCTCCAGATGTCTGTGAGCAGCCTGAGGCGGCAGGGTCTTCTGTAACATTTAACACACCAGCCTATGAAGCCAATGCACGTTCTCATCTTGTTTTGTTTTGGGTGAATGACATAAAAGCAGATATTGACCTTGACATGTGAAGATACTGCCCCCTAGTGTTTGAAGGGGATGGGACATGATAAGTTTTGTTTTCTTGGGTTTTTTTTTTACAGAATCATAATGTTGTTAGCAGGGGCGAGGCTAGGGTATTTTTAGTGGTGCTAGAGCACCACCGTGAAGTTGCTCAGCACCCCCTGGCTCAACACATTTTTTAAATATTATATTATGCAAAAACCTTGCTCTGCACCTGCGCAATACTTTGGTATTGTGCCTCTGTGAGCACTGGGGGCTGGGCACCCCTAAAGACCAGATCCTAAAATCGCCCCTGGTTGTTAGTCAGTGGTATATTGTGTGTGTGTGTGTGTGTGTGTGTGTGTGTGTGTGTGTGTGTGTGTGTGTGTGTGCGGGTATATATACACACACACACACACACACACACACACACAATAAGCTATGCCTTACAAGTTAAGACCATCTATTGATTTAATATTAATATTAAATGAGAATCTCAGTGAAGTGAATGCTGGTCAAAAAAGTCTCTTTGAAAGTTCCCTGATAAATTATCAGCAATGACTGTTAAAAGGGGAGCATTCATGCTTACTATAATAAGCTAATCAGCTAATCATGACTTCAGTGGGGCAAAAGAAAATTCGTAGACTTGATGAGGATGAGATAATGAGGACTGAGTAAGGTCTGTCAGACCCAACATGGTCTATCTGACTAAAAGATCAAAGGTAACATCAGACCCACAGATCAGAGGTAACGTCAGACTCATAGATCAAAGGTAACTTCAGACTCAAAGATCAAAGGTAACTTCAGACTCACAAATTAAAGGTAACTTCAGACTCATAGATCAAAGTCATTCAAGTCAAATATATGGAAGACGGACCATGTGGTCTCTTCCTGAGGCGCAAACGTCTCGGCAGGGGCTGCTTAGAAGAGACCATGAAACTGCTTTATGTTGAAAGGTTGCTTTAGAGAAAGATACATGCACAAATCAGGGAAAAACCTATAACCTGTGGCGTTATACTGGGAAAGAGAGAACACGGGATCCCTTGAAGGAGTTAGGAAGCGTAAAGGCTGGAGGGGGCATGGCATGCAAATGACGTTTTGTAATCATTCATCCACCAGAGGGAGACATTTACTATAAGAATATTTCAATGACCCGTATAAAAAAGTGCTTCATTTGTTAGGGTAAAGAGCAGGATGTTTGTTATTCTAATAGTGAATGTTTTTGAGATGAAACTCTAGTTTGTTTATTAATGCTACATACTGCATTGGCAGAAGTGCACGGTCTCTGTTCCAGGTGGAGAACACTATTCTATTATTCTTCACCTTTGAACCTTGACTCAGAACTTCAGCACTGGTTCTGCTTGCAGTGTCTCAAGATATGTTCCTCTACCAGAGGTGTGTCTCAAGATATGTTCCTCTACCAGAGGTGTGTCTCAAGATATGTTCCTCTACCAGAGGTGTGTCTCAAGATATGTTCCTCTACCAGAGGTCTTGGAGCTAGAGGGTCTCAGCTGTTCACAGGACTGCACTCTTCTGCACAGAGATCACTGGTGTTGTCCCAGAACCATTCTCCTAGTTTGAGGGCCCCAGTGCTGCGATTAATATGGGAACCATGGTTGGCTTCACCTCCAACATCTTCTCTCGCTCTTCTCTCTGCCTTTAACACTTCTCGCACTTTCTAGCGTTCCTCATTCCCGATGTTGCTATGGCTGGACATCACTACATGCATCACTACAGCCCTGTTCCATGTTTGTCCACCACTACAGCGTCCAGTTGGTCAGCCAGTACCTTCCTGTCATTCTGGACCTGGACGTCCCGCAGTACCTTAGCTTGACCATTCTCAATATCAGTTAGGAAGGAAATTGCTAATTTTACTTACACATATTTGTTCAGAGTTTTTAGCTGTGTTTTTTTATATAAGTAGCCTGACATAATATTTATTGCTAATGTTTTCCAGATGTTTGGTGCTTAAAAACAGAATGTAGCTCCTCTGTTCTTTGTAAGTGTCATACTTGGAACATGAAGACTAGAACTAAACTGTCTTAAGACACGATTTGGAACAAAATCTATCAGGCACTCACAGATGTAAGAAGGTGCTAAGCCATTAAGTGAATTTAAAACTAGCTGTAAAATGTTATAGTGGAAATGGGGAACCAGTGAAGTGTTGTTCTTGTTTTTGTATGTTGTAGTCCTAAGAACTATGCGTTACAGCTATCAAGTAAAGAAAAAATTAGGATGGATCAATTTCTTAGCATCTTGAAAATGGTGATCAGATCTATTGTAATTTTCTAGTTTAGGTAAAATAAATAAATAAATACATAAAAAATAGAATGCTTTTTATTAATGTGACTCAGTGGATAGAGAGATAAAAAATATAAAGATAATAAAAGCGGGGGAAAGCACAGAGCCTTGTGGCACACCGCAGAAAATATCCTTCTTGTTTAAAACATGTTCACCATTAAAATACCTTTCAGTTAAATATATTTAAAACAAATCAGTTGAACACAGTTGCAGAAAGACCAACCAAGATTTCAAGATGATTACGGACAGTGTCAATCCAAAATGGCTCAGTCCAAAAGTATAAATACTGAAACATCATTTGAATCGGCACCTATTCTCAGATTATTTACAACTGTCACTAATACTGTGTTTCAGTGCTGGGGTTTTAGCTCAACCCAGCCTGAGAATTTTCATGACTTTTGTGTTTAAGAAGCATTTAAGAAAAACCATTCAGCTGTATGAATGCAATTTTTTTTCAATTACTCTGTTAAAAATTAAAGACTAGAAATTAGCCCGTAATTGCTAAAAGATGAAGAAACACTGTTATGCTTCTTCAGTAAAGGTCTTACAACGAACTATTTCAATTTGTGTGGAGAAGTGGAGGAAGGTGGAGATGCAGATGAAGAAGTATAGCTGCATGAAGTTCTCATGAATCCTTGAAAAAAATCATTTCCTTTCATGGATTTGTAATGTAGCGTTTTACTGATGTGGTAAAATACTGATTTTTCTACATTTTTGTTACTCTTTCATGCCAACAGAAGCAGGCAAATGCAAAAGCACACAGCAGTGATCTGAGAAGGTAAAATCCAAAATTCCATTTGTGTTATACAATGAGTCATGTGATGTGACCATAACCCTAGTGTGACCATGACTGTGTGTCAGATTAGTTATGTGCAGAATAGAATCCAGTGTGGTTAAAGATTGTTTGAATTCAGCAGCTTTTTTTTTTTTGCCTGATTTCTTATCAACTCTCTCATGATCGGTGACACAGCCGGACAGTAGTTCAGACCGCTGTGATAAGGAGACAAGTGTGTTTTTGGGTGGATCATGAGCAACCACAAGTAATGCTGATTCTTTACCTTTTAATAGAATGGCGAGATATCGAAAAGATGAAATCATTCCAAATCAAATGTTTTTTGCAATTTAAAATACCAGAAAAAAACTACTGGAAATTAATATTGGGAAAAAAACAACTGCTAGGCCACCTCTCTTGTGACCTTCCCGTACGGTACATGCATTACATAAGAGCGTCAAACTGATGCTTTTACAGGAAACAGAGACCACAGCACACTGGGCTGGTGCTGATTCACTCACAGACATCGCTGTTCTTTGAGAAATCAGTCGTTAAATATACAACACCACAGGAAGCTCCCTGGTTATCTCACACCAAGATTGTTTTCCAGTTGATTACAGAAAAGGTGAAGAAACTGATCTGAGATGAGGGCAAATGGGCAACTTCCACAATGATGTCCACCTGGAGATCTATGTTAAGGCTGGAAATATATCTGTCCTTCTCTCTATATCTCCGTCAGCATGGCCCTGCAACTAATCTCAAGGTAAACAGAACAGCAAGGCCTGACCCTGCTAAACAGACCAAGGCAAACTGACAAAGGAATCTGACTCTGGTCTTCAGCAGAAAACAAAACAAAACAGGAAATCAAAACAAAGCTGAGTCAAATTTCAGCAGGCAGCCACACACACACACACACACACACACACACACACACACACACATACACACACACATGCACATACACACACACGCACGCACACACACACGCACGCAAACACACACGCACACACACACACACACATGCACAATTATATAACACCCAGCATACACTCAAGCAAATACAAAACTGCACACACACACATAAATACACACAACAACCCATTCACACATGCATATACCAACCCGCACTCACAGTCTAACAAATGCAAACCCATAAACACATATATACCAGCCCCCTACAAACACACAAACAAATACAAATTCACACACAAATACATATACAACTCCCCCACACACACAAATACATATACAACTCCCCCCACACACAAATACATATACAAATCGCACACACACACACACACACACATTCAAGTGCATATACAAATCCCACTTACACAAATACATATACAACCCAACACACACTCATACACAAATACATTTACAACCCCTGCACACACTCAAACAAATACAAATACACACACTCACACACAAATACATACACAACCCAACACACACACAAATACATTTACAACCCCCTGCACACACTCGTACAAATCCAAATCCACACACACACACACACATTTGAGGAGCTGAAAGATGACACAGGGAAAGTCTTCCTCAGCCCACAGTCTCCCGTGGTTTTTACACGCCCATCAGGAATGTGAGGAGAGCACATGAGGTCTTCTTTTGTTTTTTCTGTTTATTTTTATAATTTGAGCTCATTATCTTCAAAGTGTCTAATGGAAAATTGATCACACTTTAATCTGATTGGAAAAATGTGATTTATATATAAATATCATATATTTTATTTGTCCCATGGGAAGAGAATGGTGTTAGAAGAGAGTAAAAAAAGGATTCAACATTACAGTAAGACCTCTACAGTAAGTGTTACATGTCACAATTTACATATAAGATAAAGAGAATCCTTCACAGTATGGGATTCACAGTATGGGAAGACTCCTCTATATAAATGTATGTAGATAAATAACAACTCTAAAAGGATTTTTAAAAAATTGTCAATAAAGAACACATGCACTATTTATTTGAATCAGTTCAAATATGAGCATTCTGGCCATGTAGGTTGGAAGTCTGTCCCAAGGCACAGATAGCCAGACTGTGTTAGTCTTTCAGTCACACACCAGGACACTCCACCTGCCTGAGTGCACGCCGTTTGAGTTGGATAGCCCTCGTTTGAGTTGGATAGCCCCTGCTGTGAGTTGTTTTGCTTGCACAGAACCTCCCTTTCTCGCTGTCCTGGAATCAGCGTGTGTGCTTTCTTTAATTGCAGCTAAACGTGGGATTATTGACAGAGAGGAGGGTCCTCAATCAGTGTAAGGTCCAGACTTCTGAGAGGTCGGGTGTCCAGCTCTGGCTGGCCCACAGGAGCTCCGCTAATAATCCCATTTCATGGACAGATGGAGGAGTTCGGGAGAGGAAAGCGGATTAAAGCCTGTCAATCTCCTCCTGATTAAGAAAAGAGTTTGTTTGAAAATGCAAACATGGAAGACACAGGTCTGCTCAGAAGCATCTCTGGGAAATGGATCCACATGTGTCTTTAAGGTTTCACATGGAAGGAATTTACAAGGATGTTTCTCATAAAACTGCAAATGGTACTGCGAGAGAAGTAGTTAGTGAAGGCCAGTAAACAGAAGATCAGATAATGCCCAGACCAGAGTTGGGCATTTTTATCTGTGTGCAGGGCTTTTTGGTAGGAGTATTCCTTTAAACGGTATGAACATTTCTCTAGGTAATAAACAACTGTTTAAACTTCTGAACTGAGTTGGTTGCTACAATCTGTGGCAGTGGGCAGTAGATGTGACGGGGATCTGGGCTGATAATGGGACCTGGCGTTAACCACTAGCATGGCTAACTCCTCTTAGATAATGACTCTATAATGAAGCTGGTCTTTAAAAACCTCTTTAATCATATACATTATCTTGCCAGTCATTCTGGAATCATTCAGGTTCACCAACCAAGTTAATTGGACATTAATGACATTTGCGGTTTTTTCAAGTGAAGCAGGACCTTTCCTTGTGCAACCATGATACTATTTGACATAAACTGATGAAAAGTAGCTTTTCCATCAAATGAAATAATTGTGTCAAAAACCTGTAACAGAACTTGCACACACACTTCCTGAGTTGTAAAAGGTAACAAATAGCAGATCTCCTGTCTCTTTGCAAGGGTATTATGGGAATAACCTGGCCTTTGTCTCAATTAATATATGGATCAATGTGCCATCATAAATTTGAAATGTTGCATCTGTTTGTATGACCTTTAGCAAGTAACCATTTCATCATTCAAAGAACATATCCAGGATTGTTTCCAGAAGAAAAAAGGTTCACTTGTGAACTAAAGCTCAGTAGTATTTCAGTTTAACTTCTCATAACAGCTTGTGTACATCTTAATTAAACCACTAAATTATCAGAATATATTTTAAGGTCTTACATGGGTCTACACAACATCGGTCCACTGAATTGTAAAAGAGTTTGCACTTTCTACAGCAGGTTTTTTTTCCTTAGACATACATTAAAGACAAATACATTTGTCTAATGGACTATTACTTCCTTAAGAATTGGCATCCCACATTAGTTCTGTAGCTAATTTAACTTTATCATTGCAGTGGTCTGCTCAAGTGAAACAAAAATATTAAATATCCATCGTTACTGAACCAATTATGTATAAAGGTCTTTTGGACTGTGAGACCAGCATAAATTTGTTGTTTTTGATCTAATGTTAGAGTTATCATCATTTAGTAGACAGAAACCAGGATTTTAGTCATGTCAAGCACATCAGACAATGTGAACAGTATGTCCTGCCAGAAACAAAACCCCCAACCGTATCTAGAAATGGTGCAAAAACAGATTCAGTGTTGCAAGCAGTACAGTAATTTGTGGAATCCCTGCACATTATGGCGTGTATTGTGTGGAATAGTTAGAACTGGCACTGTGTAAATAATTTAAATCAAAGAATCCATGAGCATAATCGATTGAGAAAAGTCATGTTCCACCATATTCAGTCCCACATAGGATGGACTCCAGAATGGTTCAGTTCACATTCTGACATAAATGTTATTTACTAAGGAGAATTAGATTGATCTAATATAGAGTTTGAGCCACACACACAAATCCGGCAACTAAACCATTCAGACGTGGGGTGTGGAGAGACTGAAACCTCTCATAGTCCTCACAGGGTTGTCTCCTCCTGCTCCAAACATCGATATGGTAGTCCTCATCCTAGATGTGGCACAGACACATTTTTCTTGTAAATTTTTCTGTTTGTATATGTGCATGAAACAAAGTCACTGAACATATCATCAAAGGTAAAAATATACCATTGTCCATGCAAGGAGGACACATGCGGGACATTCACCAGACATGCAGGACATCCACCAGACATGCGGGACGTCCACCAGACATGCAGGACATCCACCAGACATGCGGGACGTCCACCAGACATGCAGGACATCCACCAGACATGCGGGACATCCACCAGACATGCAGGACATCCACCAGACATGCGGGACGTCCACCAGACATGCAGGACATCCACCAGACATGCAGGACATCCACCAGACATGCGGGACGTCCACCAGACAGTTAAGGCTGTGCCATTAAAGTGTAGAGAACCTGAACTTGCGCATCGTTCCTGTCTTTGTTCCAACTCTCCTCCAGGCTTTGCACATGGTTGTGATAGTCAACACACTTTTACAGTGTGTCACTGTGTCCATGACCAGCATGAGGCAGCTTTGGGATATTTGTGAGGTTTAACTAAGACCAAAGAGATTTTTTTAAATGCAGCAAATGGTGAATAATGATAATCAGATGTATAGCTAGTGTTACACAGGGAGTGCTCAAACACAAAATTCCTGTCTTTGTGTCAGTTTTGAATAATGCATTCTTGTAGAAGAAACACTGATTCGGTGAAATAGTGTACTACATTTTGATATACGATTAGATTTAAACAGTGTTGGGGGACCTTTGGACTCTCCTATAAAGGCTAAAGCAGTCACATGTCTGTTCATCCAGGCATTATGTCAGCACCTGTCATTTGGGACGTTTAAACCTCTCAGAACCGTTCATCAAGACGTCTAGCCAACATAGTACCGGCTGGAGATGGAGCCTCATGGTGGTGACCCGGGGGGGTGCTCTCCTGCAGGGTGGCGACCTGAGAGTCAGCACACGTGGTGTGGACCTGTCCACCCGCTTAACGTGGGGTCTGTGTAGTTATGGCGATGAAGCCCTCATTGCTGGAGACTGTTGGACTCTGAGGAGGAGACTTTGGCAGGTGTGAGTGGGGTTGAGGGGGCGCTCTGCTGTAGAAGTGCTTGCAGCTGTGAGATCCAGAGGAGACTCAGGATGAATCAGTGTATAAGGGGATTTTGCCTGACAGACCAGTCCTGATCTTTAAGCGTTTCTTTACACAGCTGATGATTTGAATGGTTCTGTGCGAGGGTCTTTCTGATGTCTAGTCCACTGTTGTTAGGAGCAGGAAGCATCTGAGACACCTCACCTTTGACCCTTGCACATGATTAACAGCCTGTAACAGAACTCAACGACAACCTCAGACCTCAGCGGACAGGAACGTCCTCTGGTTGGATCGCAGCCGCCATGTCAGATTGCTTTCTTTGGTTGCTCTGCATCTTAAAGCAGCTGTCCTTCAGAGCCACTTCAGTTAATAATCTGAGCCCAGCATTTGCGGAAGTGTCAGTCTGAATCCTCAGGGTTGCTGACACAGTCACAGTATTACAAAATCACAAAAAAAACACCATTCATGATCACACTTATTGTATTTGAAAAGAAATCATGTTAGGCATTGGGCATGATAGCAAAAGGCACTGCAGTAATGTCTAAACTAAAAACACTCCTTCCAGGGCTAATACTTGCAGGAGTGCAGATGTTGACAAATCTTCTTTTTTTTGGCTATTCCCATTTAGGGGTCGCCACAGCGGATCAAACTCCACCATCTGGCCCTGTCCTGAGTGTCCTCCACTGACACACCAGCCACTCTCATATCCTCGACCACTGCATCCATAAACCTCCTCTTAGTTCTACCTCTCCTCCTCTTGCCTGGAAGTTCCATCCTCAAGACCCTCCTACCAATATACCTCTCCTCCCTCCTCTGTACATGTCCAAACCATCTCAATCTCGCTTCTTTAACTTTATCTCCAAAACATGCTACATGTGCTGATCCTCTAATAAACTCATTTCTGATCCTATCCTTCCTCGTCACTCCAAATGAGAATCTCAACATCTTCATCTCAGACACCTCCATCTCCCTCACCTGCCACTGTCTCCAGTCTATACAACATAGTAGGTCTCACTACAGTCCTATAGATCTTTCCTTTCATTCTAGCCGACACCCTTCTATCACAGATCACCCCAGACACTTTATACCATCCACACCACCCTGCCTGCACTCTTTTCTTTACCTCTCTTTCATTTCCTCCATTACTCTGTACCTTCGACCCTAAGTAGGTAAACTCGTCAACCTTCATCAAATCAACTCCTTGTAATTGGTCCTGTCCACTGTCTGCCCTCTCATTCACACACATGTACTCTGTTTTACTCCTGCTCACTTTGATTCCCATGCTCTCTAAAGCATATCTCCATCTTTCCAAGCTCACCTCCACCTGCTCCCTACTCTCACTACAGATCACAATGTCATCAGCAAACATCATAGTTCAAGGGGACTCCTGCCTAACCTCGTCCGTCAGTCTGTCCATGACAATTGCGAACAGGAAGGGACTCAGGGCTGATCCCTGATGTAGTCCTACTTTAAACCCTTCTGTCATTCCTACCGCTCATCTCACTGCTGTCACACTGTTCTCATACATATCCTGCACCACCCTCACATACTTTTCTGCTACTCACAGATAGATACCACAGCTCCTGTCTCGGTACTCTATCATAAGCTTTCTCTAAGTCAACAAACACACAATGTAACTCTTTCTGTCCTTCCCTATACTTCTCCATTAACACTCTCAAAGCTAACATAGCATATGTGGTGCACTTAGCTGGCATGAAACCATACTGCTGCTCACAGATCTCTACCTCTTCTCTAAGCCTAGCTTCCACTACTCTTTCCCAGATTTTCAGGCTGTGACTGATCAACTTTATTCCCCTGTAATTACTACAGCTCTGAACGTCGCCCTTATTCTTGAAAATCGGCACCATTATGCTTCGTCTCCACTCCTCAGGCATCTTCTGACCTTCCAAGATTCTGTTAAATAACCCAGTCAAAAACTCCACTGCTGTCTCTCCCAAACATTTCCATGCCTCCACTGGAATATCGTCCGGTCCAACTGCCTTACCACACTTCATTCTCCAAATAATGATGTTCCAAGGAGGATATTGACAAATATGTAAAAATAATGTAAAAGTATTGTAAACAAACAAGGGTGTTTTTAATTAGGCAACTGTGGGATTTGATCCAAGTATCTGGAGGTCCCTGTACAATCAGCCCCATCCTGAAAACGAGGATATGCTGTTGTTTTTGGTCTCTCTTATGTTCAACTTCACAACAATTTGTGATAAACTGTCTCAGCCAACACTCCCTCATCTGAGCTCTGATGCACAGGAGATATATAAATATTTGACCACATCCAGGTTTAATATAATACTGTGTGTGTGTGTGTGTGTGTGTGTGTGTGTGTGTGTGTGTGTGTGTGTGTGTGTGTGTGTGTGTGTGTGTGTGTGTGTGTGTATGTTTGTGTGTGCGTGTGTGTGTGTGTGTGTGTGTGTGTGTGTGTGTGTGTGTGTGTGTGTGTGTGTGTGTGTGTGTGTGCTGGTCAAAGGTCCATTATGCAAATACAGAAAACACAAATAAGTGCAAAAACCGCACCAAAACCACAAAAGACGTTAAACATGTGACAACAACATTAACTTTAGCGCACCATGTCCACTCTGTTTTCCATGTATTTCTAGACGTTCCCTCTAGAGAACATGATCACATGTTTTTTCACTTGCACATGCCATCTACACAACAAACGCTCCACCAGAAATCATATATACTTTGTACATCAAAGGCATTTCTGTGAACTTTTTGAAGAAGATCAAGGATATTTGAAAAAGAATTATATCACGATTCCATATCTAATCCTTCAGAAAGACTAGACAAATAAAACCCATGAATGCATTGCGCACCTTTTGAAATGGAAATACCTATACATACATTCATTTTTCTATGAACAATATATAATGTATTGTTCATAGAAAAAAACAGCAGTAATGGGACAGGTCAGTAAGGTCAAGAGTATAGTGTGCGTTAGGAGAAGACATACTGAAGGCAGGATATTCTAAGGTATTTGAAAACAGTGATATGACACGTTATATCAATGTATTCCTCATGTGTTTTGAAAATCATGAGTATTTCAGTATTATTGGCTCTCTCATAAATAACCACAATGTTGGTCTGTTGCTGCAAGTGTCTTTAACTTATAATCTAATCAATATGTTACACAAAGTGTCAAGCTTTTTTTTTTTTTGAAAAACCCAGTTTCAATGTCAATGAAATGTGTCACAAAAACATAAGCAAGAAATGCGTCATTGCTTCTTAACACGCTGCCTTCCTAATTAGTGAAATAGCGCTGAGATGATTTCAGTTTACACAGCCTCTTCAAGCTATGCTCGTTAGCACGCTGTTCAGGGGTTGTGCTTTTGATTATGCCAAGGCCATTGCAGATAGAACAGCGAGTACAGCGTGAGGGAGACCAGGCAGACCCCTCATCCCCCACAGCTGACTCACAGACCTCCGGGGAGGGGAGGCAACATGAGGGGGAGGGGAGATGAGGCCCAGGCCCCAGACCCTGCCACAACGAACCGGCCCTCTTTCATTTTCGGCCCAGTGCCACACAACGGAACACTGGCTACCAGTCAACTATGCAAAAATCACTCGAGATCACTTCGACCAGATGGGCTACGGTGGATCACAGAGTTAGAGTGGAGTGGACACTATATCTTTGCTCCTTTTGATATTGCATAGACCTCCAAAGATGAAATTCGTTTAACCTAATCGATTCATTCATCACAATTCCATTCACATTGACAATATAAACCATGGTAATACGGTACAGTAGCTAGAAGTTATAAGGTATAGCTACACAGGGTACAAATTAGTTAGAAAACTTTCATCGGTGCTTTAGTTCAGGAAAATTATCATCACGCGTAGTTTGTACAGTTAACCGCATTGCATAACAAGTTATCTACTGTGCAGGCTAAGCAACCCCTCGGGTCTTCAATTAAATCAACCAACTCTGCCAAAAACAGCTCTTTTTTCCGTTCCCACCTGCTGCTATCTGTGCAGCTAACCTATAGTTCCTTGGCAGGTGTGTCCCTTTTTTGCTGATGTTAGGCAGGTTACGTGCTACATAATGATTTCAAGCAATCACTTGTTCGGTCAGCCTTACAAAGCAAAGGTCTTACACGTTAAACTGAGTGTACCATCTTGTTTCCTCAGCATTTTAAAATGACAGTTACAACTGAAAATGAGCTGAGGTTAGTTTGTATGGGAAGACTGCCAGATGTGTTTATGACTAGTTATTTAAAATTACAAAAATAGTTAATAGTGTAATATAATAACTGATCAGACCTGGGGCAAACCTGCCAATGAAATGAATCCCTTTAGCCTCAATTTGAACTGCATTACAGGAAATGTGTACTGTACTTATACGTCTGTGATCACTGATACTGTAATGAGCTGGAAATGGTTCTCAAAGCAGAGTTTCTGACATTTCCCAGCATTTTTAAGTGTTCTTGAGCCATGAGTTCAACAAATACCATATTAAGGTATTTTCCTGATCCAGTCGTAACCTTGTCCAGAGTTTTTTTTTATTCTAGAGCTTCAGCATAAAGAAAATGTGCAGCATGTGCAGTGTGTAATGCGTAATAGAGTGAGAAACACTAGTATCATTTTAATTCTATTGGGAGTTTCAATTGTGTTTCTCAATACAGTTTTAGAGATCAACCAGACAATCCACATTTTTGTTCCAGCTCACAGTACACTTGTACTAGGTGTTCGGTAGACTTGGTTTAGTTCAGTTGTGTTGGGAGGTGCTCCTGAAGACCTTTTCCTATTGGTTTGAGTAAGATATGAATTGGAGCTCCACTCTGCAGGCTGGTGGACCTCTAAGAGGACATTCAGACACCACAGTCCTAGGGGGACACATGAGAAACACAGTGCAGACCTACATTTGATATATTACTTCCTGAAAAATCATTTAAGGATTAGAGGAACTGTGCTAATCTGTGCCATGCTGGTGCTAAATTAGATACTATTTAAACTGCATCTCCCACACTTCGGGCTGTGCATCGGTCTGTTACCAGTAAGTAAATGTGAGTACCTGGTTACTGTGAGTGTTGGGAACTTGTGTCTTGAGTTGAAAAATATCAGAAACTTCTATCCTGGAGTTTGATGTTTCAGCATATGCTCATGTTATTTGGAAACTCTTAGCAAGCAGGATACTAGGCAACAGCCATATGGGTCCAAGTAAAATAACATTACATAATACGTCTAACAGAGCATCCAGCTTGCCTGGAGAATGTGGTTCTGATCTCCTAAGCCAGTGCTTTATTTACCACTGAGAATTCATTATTAGATCCGTGTGTTTCGGGGTTAACAGCGGTGGTGAGGAGTCTCGGATGTTAATTAGCTCACGCATAACGAATTGGCCGTGCACGAGCTTTGCTCCAATAGTGGTCAGTGGTCCATATCCTCTGAAGATGTGTGGAGGAGACCCAGAGGATGTTGCAGCATTGGCAGTGCTGTTTAGTCAAAGGTTTACAACAGTAACATGTAAAACAAATACAATGTAAAAAAGTGTTTTTAAACACCTATAAGTTAAGATGATTATTTAGATATATAACAACATACATCATTAAACTGACTAGCCCATAAGATCTGAACACATAGGTAGGAGACTAAATCAGCAAGGCTGTCTCTCAGAATTCACTGAATGAATCTCACATGCCCAAAGAGTCCCAGGTTTAGAAGAAATTACTTTCATCATTAAAAATAATCAACATATAAATAGACAGACAGTGGTGTAGGGGTTTATTACAGACTGCAGCACACAGTGGTGCAGGAGGTTCTTATCCAAACGCCCAAGGTCACGGACTTATATCGCACTACTAGGTTCAAAACATTTGCCTTGTCTAAGCTTTAAATAATCTTCCAATTCCATATAGAATGATTCTTTAGTTTATTCTGCAAAATCACAATGTAGACCAGTAGATAAGCAACGACGCATATTTAAAACGAGCTTCTCAGTTCTACATGCTAAGTACGTTCACAGCTTATATTTATGGCACTTGACAGGAGGTCTTATCCAGAGCAGGTTGTGTATTTATTAGTA
The DNA here is from genome assembly GCF_052324685.1 of Brachyhypopomus gauderio. Classification (NCBI taxonomy): domain Eukaryota; kingdom Metazoa; phylum Chordata; class Actinopteri; order Gymnotiformes; family Hypopomidae; genus Brachyhypopomus; species Brachyhypopomus gauderio. The sequence continues at coordinate 28,375,692 of NC_135211.1, read as the reverse complement.
TGGAACATCTACTCTGTGGGAGTTACAGCTATGAGCTTGGTGATACTGCTATTGAGCTTCACCTGCACTGCTGCTCCACCCACACTGCTGCTCCACCCACAATGCCACTCCACCCACAATGCCGCTCTACCCGCACTGCTGCTCCACCCACACTGCCACTCCACCCACAATGCTGCTCCACCCACAATGCTGCTCCACCCGCACTGCTGCTCCACCCACAATGCTGCTCCACCCACAATGCCACTCCACCCACACTGCTGCTCCACCCACAATGCCGCTCCACCCACACTGCTGCTCCACCCACAATGCTGCTCCACCCACAATGCTGCTCCACCCACACTGCCACTCCACCCACAATGCTGCTCCACCCACACTGCCACTCCACCCGCACTGCTGCTCCACCCACTCTCCCATCTGAAGACTGTAATGCAGTGCAGCCGTCCTCTAGTTCATCACTGCTCAGTAATATGGGTGGTGCCACTGCTGTAAGTGACTCAGCAGCATTGCTGGGGTGTTCACATGCGCTCAGTGTGCTACGACGCCCAGAAATAATCAGTCAGCTGCAGACCTGTGGCCAGAAACTCAACGTTCAGTGATAGAGCATTGCTGTCTTACTAACGGCAGCCCTACTAGCTGTTATGAGAAAATAAATGTAAGGAGTAAATTTGTCAGTGGCACATTGTTTGTACTTGACACAATGTTTATGGCTTCTTCCAAATGTTTTACTTGTGAAACGTGTTTGGGCATCTAACTTGCTGCATCTCCATCCCCTGCTCTTAGTGGTCATGCACGTTAGAGCGTTGAGACGAAATGGGAAGGGGCTGAACTGAGACCTTCAAGGGCCAATCCAGTATGAGCAGCATGCCCCAGAGTCCATCCAATAAAAAGTGAGAGATGGGGGACAAATTAAAAGGGGCGGGGTTATCAAAGAGGGTCTGATGGGGCGGGGTTATCTGGAGAGGGAGCATTATAGTTTTGTGGTAGACTCTTTGGTCCTGTAATCCATGGAGGACAGTAGCCATCAGCTGGGGCGTCTTGCCCGGATTTGATGGAGCCTGTCCTCTGTTTCCATGCGGCACCTGAGGATCAACCCAGCTTGAGCACCACAGAGGCAGGGTCAAAGGCACGAGAGCATGAGATGAGCCCTGAAGAAGGCCCCCTGCGTTCAGTGTGATTGATGATGCACTCAGAGAGAGGTGGAGAGGTTGGGGTTTGTGCACGAGGTGAGGTGTGAGAGAACCGCGAGCTGTCCCACTGCGGCGTCCTGTTCTACACTGACAGATTCATCTGATGGAATCTTCAGTCAGCAGAAAAAGAGCCTTCTGTGGTTTGGTTGGACTTATTTCAGGGTCAAACCCACCTCCCAGAAGAAGAGTACCAAACTTCCAGAAAGGCACAGACTCTAAGTCTGCAGAGAATAATCAAAACTAATCTATAAGTGCAGGAATCATTTGAGACCACCTGTCTTTGGATCAGATAGGAGAACAGATGGGTGGTGAAGTCAGTGTGGCAAAGAGACCCAAACCTGGACCGGGACCCAGGGAAGATGTCCTGAAAGGTTCATGTGGGTTGAAACACGAAAACCTGTTTTCTGCTCTCATCTTTGCCATCACTAAGACAAACACCTGCAGTGGATAATGTAGTGTGAATGGATTGTACAATTTATCATCTGTGTTGTATAAAACTTTGAAAATCTGTATGCAGGGTGCAGTCTTTGGTGTAGCCTCCAGAAACAAGCAGTACAGAAATAGTTCTCAGGGCCTCAGAAGCCAGAAAATTTATGTCTTGGATGTTTGGTCTAGAGAAAAAAAACTCATTAGTATTAATATTTATTAATTAGTAGTTTTATGATCAACAACTTTCTACAATAACCAAATTAGATATACTACATAACAACTTTAATAATCCTCTGCTGCAGTGTTCATAAGTTAAGCTTACACTTTACACTTTTGAACAAGCTAACTTCTAGCTGCAGGGACAGTTCTCCTGTGAAATCTTAAATCACGTATCGAATGGCTGCAATCGGGTGATATCCACTAGGATCAAACCGTGCCTCCCAGGATCAAATCATGCCTCCTAGGATCAAAGCCAGGTTTTTTCATCACCACCTCTGTGTGAAAGCCACTGAGTTTTATGTGAGTGTGGTGTAAAATCATTTATTTAAAAATCTTGTCACTTACCTTCCTGCTTCTACAGAATTTCACTGATTCACTTTCCGAGTGACTTTAGGATCTCAGTGATCATACCTTGAATCTTCTCCTAGAGTTAAAAGTTTTAAAAAGTTTGTCAAGTTTGCTAGAAAATGGCCCTCTTACACACATGATGTTCCTGTGGTATCTACTGCATCCTGATTCCACGGCACCGTCCCATTCCTCTTCTGTACTGTGGCCTTCACAGAGTCCAGATGTATCAGCTACAATCGGAAAACAGCAGCAGAGCAGAGTCCAGGATATTTTGGTCCAGAGTGGATAATACTTTTTCCCACATATTCGATTATGTAATAATTATAATGACAATTATAACAATAAAAATAACAATAAATTATACTTAGCACTTTTCAATAACCCAACATGTACAAAAATGTAATAGAGAATTACAAAAAACACAGAGCAAACAAAAAGCAAACAGATAGAAAACAGAGACATGGCAAGACCAGACATTGTGGGGGTGGAGTTCCAGGGACCAATCCTAGAGATGGCCAGAAGAGTGGAGGAAACAGACAACATGCTGAGAGGAACTGAGAAGGATCAGAAGACCAAGACTGTTAAGAGCCTTGAACGTGCGAGACAGCGTTTTGAAATGATTGTGAAATGTAATCAGACGCCAGCGGTGATTACATAAGATGAATGAGATTTCCTGGGTCCAGTGACTGTGAGTTAGATCAGAATGATGTGGATCTCTTTCACAATATCTTGATCTAGATAAAAAAGTAACACAAAAGGAACTGAACGCATTGACCCATTCACTCATGATCTGGTTAAGATCCAAATTTACTTCCCAAACAAGCCAGTCTCTTTTATGTTTTCAATTTACCTGATTACTTGCATTTGCATCCCAACTGATCAACTCATCAACCACTCGATGCAAATAGGCTAAATCTGCATCAGTCTTTCTCTCTCTAGCAGAAGAGTTCTTTCTTTTCATTTATTCTTAGCGTAGACTGAATCTTTTTATCAGCCAACATTCAGAAACAAACAATATAGAGCAATCACAGTAAGGGAAAAAAAACTACATCGTTAATGTTATTATTTTATTAACAGCTCAAGTCTCTAATTAAGGAAAATGTAAATAAAAATGATTGAGGTAGATCTTGACTTCCAATTACAAAATGATGAAGGGAATTAAAATGAATAAATGAATAAATGATGGTTTTTCAGAATGATCATGGCAGCTGGTGGCCTCCAGCTGTAAACTAAAGGTGTTAAACTTGATCCAACTCTCTTGCTATTTTTGCTTGTCCAAATTTACATTTCTTTTGTATGTTTACATTACTTTTATAAACACATGTTAAAGCAATATGGTACTGACTTTAAATAAGTTGTGGACTACATGAGACTGTCTTACATCTTTCTTGTAATAAGTTTTCATTTGCATTTAGGTCACACTGTTTGAACATCACAGACCTCCTCCATTTCCCACAATGCTATTCTGCCACACTTTTATATTTAAGCCCCTCCCCTTTCAAAATGCCCAAGCAGATGGTCCAGAAGTAAAAAAAAACATACACATATGCTTTAGAAACTACCTTTCTTAAAAATAATGTCCATAATATCCATAATGTTCATAATGTCCATAATGTCCATGCGGAGATCCCCAAATATGTCTGTACTCTAAACACTGTAGGTGAGACATGTAAATCAGAACGGTGTGAGGTCAGCACAGTAACCAGGTAACTGTGATGACGAGGGCCAAAGTGGGCGGGGCAAGCGCGGAGGAGGAGAAAGCGCTGTTGCCATTTCGGCAGTGGTCTTTGTTCAGGCCGATGCAGGCGGCGTAGGCCATGACGTGGGGAATGTAGTTCTGCTCCTTGACCCCATGGAGCAGGTGTGCCATCGGTCCTTGGGAGAAAACAGCCACGTCGTCCCCTCCGTGAGTCTCCATGCGTAACGGAACTGCCGCCTGTGCCTGATAGTTGTTTTGCTCTGAGATCCAAGGAGAGATGGGAAACCACAACACATTACATCCAATTTTTAAGGTTTGGTTATATCAATAAAGCAAAAACAACAACAACAACAACAAGACATTATACCAGACGAGTGTCCTGGGCATTACTATAATGAAGGCAAAGAAAAATCCAGTGTTCTCATATAATGTCTGACAGACTGAACGAGAAGGTCTGTGTTTCTTTCCGCATCCATCATCCTTTGCAGCGTTTGACATTTAATACATGTCTCGGGGCAGACAGGCAATTTCAACAGCTCTGTTACGGATCATAAAGAGGCCATAAGCAGCCAGACACCATCGCTGCTCCGGCTGAATTTTAACAAGTAAACACTGTTTGTACAAGCTGAGAACCAGTGTTCACGTGCTAAGAACAAGCCTCACACAAGCATAAAAGAATCATTTGTGACTTACGATAGTCCACCGTGGAGACGTTGACCCTTGACCCGTTGACCAGCTTAAACCCAGGACCGTTTCCATACAAGATGGCTGTGAAAGGCTTCTGGTCAATATCGCTCACCATGGGGGCCAGTCCTGTGGGCAGACCTTGCAAGATGAAACTCTGAACCACACTTTAGGCAGTGGCTTAAAATGCTCAGGTGGAGTAGCCAAGTTCTGACTCCACACCAACCGAAGATGGAGTTCCCTCGTGCGGTGTAGCCTCCGAAGTTGAAGACGTGCGAGTGGTCAGCGGTGACTACGGTCAGGGTGTCATAGCGGCTTGTGAGGAGACCTGCTCGTCCAATGGCGCGGTCCAGCTCCACAGCCTCGTAAAGGGCCTGCTTGGCCTTGCCCTCGTGGTGCCCGTGGTCTATTCGCCCACCTGCAGACCACCAACAGACCACCAGCTCAGAGCCCCCTGGGTCACCACAGCTTCCAGAACAACTTTACCAAGAATTCACTGGTCCAGGCAGACTGGTTCACCCACGTTCAAAAACGTGAATCGTCTGTGGGTGGCCAACACCCGGGCTGGAAGACACTGGGTTAATTTACTGCTGATTGCTTGAAAAGTAGTGGAGATACAAAGGTTGCACTTAGATCCATTTAAAAGAAACTTGTAAAACCGTCAACTTTTCAAAACCGTAATGGCATATCGCTAATTCTTCTGAAGGACAGCACTTCACAAACAAGCGCAAAGCACTTAATGTCATCTCTTTCATGCTGTAATAATGGAATGGATTACATTAATCATAAACATCCTAATCATAAACATCATGAAACCCCTTGGTGGCCTGAAGACACACTGTTCTCACCTTCTACTAGCAGATAAAAGCCTTTTGGGTTCTTTCTCAGGATCTTAATGGCCACCTCCACCATCTCTGTGAGCGAAGGGTCCATGCTGGTGTTTCTCTCCAGGTCATAAGGTAGATCTCCTGGCTCAAACAGTCCTAGGAGCAGACCGGCACATCACTGACAGGTGACATTGAAGGCACTGGATACAGGACACTGGACCAAAATGAAAAACTCACCCAGCAGGTAGTCGACAGAAGAGGGATTTAGGGCAAGTAGATCCTTCTTGTTCCATACATAGTTACCCCTCTATTGACCAAAAAATCAGTTTAAACTTCATGCCAATTCTCAGTATTCAAATTTTGTTCCTTTTATAATGAACATCCATAATGTGCATCCATATGCATTCACAGATCATCAGATCAAACACAGGAAGCCAGTGATTCATGGCTTATCAAAAAAGGAAACTGCTGCAACTCGTAATTCAAACATATTCGTGCATTCCAGAGCATAGAATTAGAATTAAAATATGTTTTGAAATATTTTATTTAAAGTCTTGAATGTTTAAAAAAAATCTTTAAAATCACTCTTAATTATCTGCTTAATTCTCAGTTAAATTAGTGTCCTGACCTTGTCCTTTGTCCTGTCGGTCCACTCCCGGATCAGGTTCCTGCCGTCCTTCCTGGTGCCGCTGTGCCTTTTCTCTCCGGGGTACTCCACGTCCGACGTGTTCTCGGGCAGCATGTACTTCCGCCCCCCGCCCATGATCACCTGCTCGGCCCAACCCGAAGGCCATCGAACACAACACACGGAAGAACTGAACGAAGAGCTGACTGCCTTCGTTATGGCGGCGGCCATTTTTGATCGCCGCGTAGGCAGGTGTGCGTGCAGAGAGAGAGAGGGGGCTGACCGCCTTACGTTAATGTTGGGGATGTTTTCCATGAGCTGCCTGGCGAGGTCTTTGCAGCCTGCCTGTACTGCCTCAGGGGGCATCTCTCCATCCGAGTACCAGTCACGGTCCACGCAGTGGGCGTACGCCGCGCTGGGGGTGGCGTGGTTCACTCGCGTCGTCGTGACGATCCCTACGGACTTCCCTGACAAACCAACACACGTGGCCTGACTGTTACAGCGGTTTTCTGTATTCTGGAAGAGACTTGGGGTAGATTCGTTTGTGATGCTTTTATTTGCCAGTGGCCTATGACTACAAATCATGACAAAAAACGAATGTTAACATGTTCACCAAGCGTAGGTTACTTTACACCTACTAAACACGGATTACGTCTAGCATATATTATCAGGTCCAGTACAAAGAGTGTCTCTTAAAATATTATGTAAAAAAACACAATAACACACTGTTTGGCTGACCAAGCATTCAGTCAGCCAAGCCAAGCAAAAAATAATGGTTATGAAATTATTTAATTTGCTTGTGTTTGGGTTGCCTGGTTTCAATGGACTGTTATAGAGTTCACAAAAACAAACTGGCAATTGCCTGTCTGAAACATTTTTTAAATCACATTAGTCGGTGATGTGCTGTTTAACTGAAACTACTGTAATCTATAGACTTTTGACCAAATTAATTTGATATTCTTCATTATCCGAATAAGAATAAAAACTGATATCAGTGACAATTTTTATATGAGAGGGGACCTAATATTTTTGAGATCTCATACTCTCCAGCAGACGACATGTCATCCTGATCCATGTAAATATCTGGAAATAAATTAATCAATTTGTGAATTTGTCCTGGGCTTCACAAATGTAACAGATGAAATATAGTACAATGAATGAATTAAATATTCAAACACCAGGACCTGCAGCAGAGTCTTGCTCTTATAATCCCATGACATGTGTTTCATGTTAGTTTCAGTGTACTGATTAATATCCAGTAGTTACTGATTAATTTCCAGTAGTTACTGAATAGCATGCCTTAAGAATAACAACAAAAAATGCAATAAAAAAGGTCAATGCGATCTCTCTTTTTTTAATGCTGAATAAATTCTACTTTAAAGAGTCTACTGAAGCAATAAATCAATATATGTAGAAACAGCGATGGATTTAGTTTGCAGTCCTCAATCTGCAAACTGTTACGATTTCTGACATTCGACTGGCTTACACAGATTCCCCAAAGTTCTGTGCAGATTCACAGATTCTCAAGTCATACCACCACTGAAGAAGGTGTGTGTAACAGACTTCATACCACCACAGGATCCACAGGGAGTCCCTAGTACCTAAACCCACATCACGTATAATCTCCCCTTAGCTGCGCAGGTTGTTTGTGTTTCCGTGACCTCTGACCCTACTCTCAGGACGCATGGCCTTCCTGACTGTTCTCCCACAAGGCCACACTCAGCTTCGAGTCCCACGTCCCCGCCGACGCCCCAGCACGGCCCCCGTGAACGCTCAATCTCGTCTGCTTCATTCAGGCATGAATTCGGCTCCACCGGGTCCGTTTTCCCTCAGCTCTCCACAAAGGGCTTCGGTCTTATTAAACGTGTCGTTTACTTTTATATCCCATGTTTGAATGAACCATTAAACCAACGCCTGAGCGCCCTGCCTGTCAGAACAACACTCCCCGACGTTCCTTTTTCATACTTTTTAGCTCCTCTTCCACAGCAGTTATTCCGTTGCCTGTCTACTTAGCGTGTGCTTCAGCGGTTATGTTTTTCATTCGGCGACCCGGCGTTCCACTTCCTCTTGACGGCCAATGACAAATCAGAATCAAATCGGTTTGCGCTCAGTGTTCTGAACATGCTGTTATTATCAGAGCACTCTCTGCGCCTGACAAAAAAAAAAGAAATTTCTTTGCACCTGTATCAACATCTTCTGCGTTAGCGCAAGCACCACAGGGGTAAAAAGCACTCTGGGTCAAACTCGCACATCTAGGGTCTCACGTCCGCCGTCTGGGCTGCTGTGAGACTGGTGCTGTTAGAGGAACAAACCTGCATCTTTGGCCCACTTCAGTATGGAGGACACCTCGTTTCCCCAGGTGGTGTTGCACTGGCCCCGGACGGCGGCCGCGTTCACGCCCACCGTTCCCTCGTTGGCCTTCACCCCACACAGGTACGCCGTGGCGGTTCCCGCGCTGTCCGCCACCTGGGCGTCGGTGTTGTACGTCTGCACAAACAGGCCAACACAGCATCCTTAGAGGGAGGAGAAAGCACGGAGGCCGTCTACGAGTGGGCGTTCGACAGTGGTACAAGGTCAAGATGCACCCGCAAGATGTGCCAATAATACTGCACAGCAACCGTATGTGTCACAAGGGGGCAATGTGCTCAAACCCTGACGTCTAGTGTGGCAGTAACCAGTTCATCTGGCTTCTATAACCATTCCTTATACCAGTTTGAGGAACATTGGAAGCCAAAGAAGGATTATGGATTATGAGCACAAAGCACAAGGCATGATGGGATAGCAGCAGGAAGGCGAGAACCTTGGACAGAGCAACGTAGGGGAATTTATCCATCTCCAGCTGAACCTCTTCGCCATAGCGACCGTTCAATTGACCCTTCAGAATCCTCGCCGCCGTTACCGTGGGAACACCCATACCTACACATCAAAAATTCTGAAGTTAGTTTACTCCATCTCTCTCTCTCCCAACATATATATTTTCTGACAGGACTGTCTTTAAACGCCGCAGAGCTCTGAGATGCTTGTCTAGAGATTGTTGCTGTGGCATTTTGGAAAATAGACTTCTCAGCTTTTATGGATTTGAAATGAGTGCCTGTCTTCTAGAAGCTGTGTTAGACTGACGCGGCGATGGCTCTGAGAAGACCCAGTGAGCGCTGAGAGCAAGACCTGACTCATCTGCTGACAAGCTGGGAGTTCCAGCCTCTCCACACGCAACCGCCCATGTCCCCGTATGCCAAACTGTGCACACGGACGTCATTCATTTATTTTACTGTTTAAAATGTTTGTTTTAAGTTTTTATGCCAGTGATTTTAAGATTTTGAAACTAAAGTGAAAAATTGTGTAACCAGCCTAAAGATTAGGTCATTATTGTTATTAATGGTTGTTATACATTATGCCCCTTCTGGTTATATTTCAGGAGTTCTACAGTATAGTGTAGGTTTTTTAGCAGCCTGACACGGAATGTTACTTATTATTTTTTACAAGGCTGCCTGGCCCCAATGGCATAGAGAAAGGGCTACAGCATTATTAGTAAAACCTCTGCCTTAGCCAGTGAACTTTGAATTGTGATAAGTAAGACAGACATTGTGTCATACATAATTGAAAAGTCTTTTTCAAGGCTACCCTTCAAAGAACCTCTCGCTATAATCCTGCCAGGAAATCATACAGCGCTCTAAATCTTAGCCGCCAAAGAAAAAGTTATGCATGTAGTTTTTGCAGGATGAACTATGAGGTATTCATCCAGCCTCTGCTTTTGTCTGCTCAATTGTAGTTTGCGTTTGGATTACAGCCACACAGCACTGTAACCATAGGGGAGGATGAGGAGGGATACCTGCTTTAGGCACTAAGGTTACACATGTTGAAAAGGTGAGTTGATTAAGCACTGTGTTGAGCTGAACACCAGGCACTGTATACACCCTTTGAATATGTTACTACACGGCCGAAATAACTGGCTTTAATTCTGGGGGATATTTTATTATTGGCTTTAAATTTGGGGAGAGACACACAGAAGCACACGTGCACGTTACCATCTCCGAGGAAGAGGATGAGATTTCTGGCGATGTTCCTGTTGAGGTCCTGAAGGTACAGGGCTTCCTTCAGCGTTTGCTGCGCCCATGTGTTCCAGAAAACAGGATCCTTCTCCTCCTCTGCAGGACACAAATGTTCATCGTTCATAGAGTCTCGTTACACCACACCGCTGTCCAAACATCAGAGAGATTCCTTTGAACTCAAAGGCCTTTTAGTTGAGCTTTTTACAGGGGAAATGTTCTCAGTCCAAATGTCTTGCAGAAATAAATAAAACAGTTGTTTCCAAACAGAGGCATTTCCAACTAAAGCATTATGTCATGTCTGTCAAAACAAGAGATGTCATAACCACGAAAGTGTAATGTTACTGGACACATCTCTAAGATTCAGCATGCCTTTCTCACGACACAGAAACCTCCGAACCAACTATAAACACTTTGTTTGTGTGTGTGTGTGTGTGTGTGTGTGTGTGTGTGTGTGTGTGTGTGTGTGTGTGTGTGTGGCCGCACGTAGGCGGTCTTAGGTTAGGCTGCACTTGGACTACAAACAAGCTATTCAATCCCGTTCATAACCACAAAAAGGCATTCTGCTGAACGTGGACACAACATGAACAAATTTCCCAGTGCTGAACCCCAAAAACATATTTGGTTTCAGCTTTCAGAACTATTTTTTATGTTTTTTTTTGTCAAATGTTTTGCTTTAGAATTATGCATTAATTCGTCAGGTCTCAATTATTAGCCTGTCTACATTCTTTGTACATTAGAGCTTCTTAAAGCAGTCTTAAGATTATTTCCATAATAGTGCAGACACTCTTATCCAGAATGACTTACATGTCGACATGACAGTACACTGTGTTCTTCTTAACAATCTACATCATGACCTTAATGTTGATGGCAGCTAGCAGGAGATATTACGCTCCGTGGAAGACTACAGGACTTCACACTTTAAAACCAAGTGTCTGACAAGAAATCACTGTAAAACCATTTAAAATTATTTTAAATGATGGTGGGAAAATTTTTTAATTTTTGAGGTTTAACACTGGAATATTCAGTCAAGCTCATAGGTGTGACCACAGGAGTGACAACGCTGTTGTCAATGTAATGTGGTTTAGGACGACTGTGATTTTCGTATTTTTGTTTTGCGGCATGACTCGAGACCGCCTTGACGTCACCGCTCACCAGGGAACTTGGGCTTTGCCAGGCCCCTCCACACCAGGCAGGAGAGGATGAGTGTGAGAGCCTTCATCAGGCTGTCTTCGTACCAGCGTATCCCAGACGCCTGCTGCTGTCCCTGGGCCTGCGAAAGCGCTCCGAGCCTCTGTGCTGAAAGGAAAGAACAAGGACTCAGATGCCTACAAATGCTTGACAAATATTCACTTTATACAAAGATATTCTAACCCGCCGGTCTACTTGTAATAATAAGCATGTAATGAATTATGTCCTCTTGGGGATGCTATAAATGTCAGTGCAAAGGTTAGAAACATTCAGTCCTGGAATGAGACTTGATCCCCATCTATATTCTAATAGATATCTTGCTGAACTAAAGGTCATGGTGAAGCTTGAATGCTGTAGACACTGACCGAGAAATCAGAGAGGAACAAAGTATCAGGGCAGCGGCCCTAAATGAGGAGCGTGGATGTTTCGGAGGACAGCAGACTATAGTGGCATTCCTGTTTGTACTCGTCATCTCTCCAGGCGCGAAGCAGAGCTTGTAACGGAGAAGTCAAATCTGAACCTTCCAGCTCAGAGGGTGCAGAGCGTTAATCCCTCCTTCCTCTCCTTTCTCTCCTTCCCTCTCTTTTTTAGTCAAGGTCACTTTAATGAGATTGAGCGCCACCGCACAGGACAGTTTAATAGGCATGACAAAGCTGATTAACTGGACACCTCTCTCTCTCTCTCTCTCTCTCTCTCTCTTGCCCTCTCTCTCTCCCTCTCTCTCTCGCCCTCTCTCCCTCTCCCTCTCCTTCTCTCTCTCTCAGGCACACACACACTCCATTTAAAAGCATTTTGACTTACAGTAACATAAATCCCACATAATTTCGAACTCATGCTAACCTGCACATCACAAATATTCACGGATGCTCCTACTTTGATCCCTTCGAGACATCAGGAACGCACTTATCACCACGCACCCATCTTTCACCAGACATAAAGCTGCATATTGTAGATTCTCATCAGTCTGGAGCTTCCCACGCAGTTGAAGTTTGGATCTATCCATGTAACCTGCATGAAGTAGCTCAGAGATCACAGTGCCGTGTATTACCGGAGGCGGAGCGTGGCAGAGCTGAAAGCGTGTCCAAGAACAGCCCGTGTTTAGAGACGCAGCGGAGTGCCAACAGGAACTCCCTTGGATGCCAGTCGGCAGGTGAAGAAACACAAGAGTGCCAGCACACAGAACACCAGGACTCCCGAGAGGAAGCCCGTCCCATAAACCCACACTCCTTCTTGGTCCATGGTATCAGCACACAGGCACGCCCACGTCCGCATCCAGAACACGCAAACAATTCCACTTTTTTTTGCCCCTACTCTGAGCTGAAAAGAAAAAAGGTTGTCCACCCTGCAAACGTTGTCACTGAGACTCACTGTCCCTCAGTTCGTGCGCACGTGTGTGTGTGTGTGTGTGTGTGTTTAAGACAGGGAGGATTAGGGTTAATGCTGGCTGATTGGAACACACTTAGTTGCTACTCCATTTTAGAGAAGCCTCCATAAACCACTGGCTCCTATCAACGTCACCCAACAGTCAACCAGCCTGTGTGCTGATGGGTACTAATAGACTACTGAGCTTGCTCCTCTCCTCTGCTGCATGAGGTGAAGCAGGATGCCCGTCTGGTTCACAAAGCACTGCTGTCATGTTGTAACAGTCATGCCACAGATCAGATCAGTGGAAGTGTACTTCTGTTTCCCCTATGGCCTATGGACCACGTTGGCGTACAGCAGCACCAACGAAGTGATGTCCCTTCAGTTCCACAGGGACAAGCAAACGCTCCTTAGTTTCCAACAGTGAATTTATGCAAACATGCACACTTAAAGAATGTGTCACCGCAGGACTAAGATAACACGTTTAGTGAGGAACACAACGGTGCATTTTACTCAGTCTCATCCACCAGTCTGATTCACAAAGGCGCTTCATAGAAGGATGGATAGTCTGCTGCCAGTATGCACATCACAACCTGTGTGGTTCACACACCAACCGCACCGATCATGCGGACACACTGCCCATAGAAAGGGCACACCAGCATGTATTATGTCTGGAAAGCACTTAAGACTGCAAAGCCTTGTGAATTGTGGCCATTTACTGCAACATCAAAAGTCTGCCTTTCATCGTAATGGCACAAAAGACCCATGTGTGGGATGAAGTGCATTTAAACCAGGCCTCCTTATCAACCCCATGGTTAAGTATCCGTGACTCATCCAATGTGACTTCAGCAGTTGAACAGGTCTGAGATGTTACATGTGACGCTAAAGGGTTCTCATCCTTACCTTTTCAGTGCCTTGGAATATGTCCTTGGTTACTAAAAAAAAACAAATTCAGCACTTACAACCCAAGAATGGTTTCACACCATTGTTTTGTACATGCACGATGAGAAGCAGAGGAGGTACACAAATGAGTATTATCAGGCAACATACCAGTGGAGAATGGTGATGGCCCTATAAAGGCCAGATGCCAAAAGATTTGCCCTGGCAACAAACTATCTCTTGTTTAACTTAATTTCCTATTACTAGGCATGGCTATGAAAAAGTACAAACTCTCTATGGTCCTGACATATCCTCAGGCACTGCTGATGGAGGGATGGGGTCTCGTTCTTCTGCGTCAGAACTATTTCTAATCTAATTAGTGTCATATTTTAATCTAATAAGTGGAATGTATATATGTTTGATATAAAACAGCTGTTCTGAGTCATCCTACTTACCCTAATCGCTTATGAACGCGGTAGTCTACAGGCGCTATAACCCATTAACCACTCCGAATTAAACGAGTCCAACTCAAATCATTGATTGAGGTTTCTTTGATTTACGTTTGTGCACACGCTGTGTTACGTTTGCGTTTAGCTATATATGTTGCAGCATTGCAAAGATAAAAAAAATGGTTCCGTGTAAACTTTAAAGGGGAGTAGCACTAGGATCGCTTTTCCGAAACGCTTTGTTTCATCACACAGAATTCAACCCTTAGAAACGACACATTACTCAAAATTTTACTTATTCTTAAAGTAAAACTGTTTACACATTTTTGCTTTTGTGTCTACGTAAACTTGATTCCTAGAAACAAACTTTCAAAATGCGCCAAGCGTATGAAGTCGTTGTTCAACGACACGGAATAGCGGTTCGACGTCCTCATCCCTGTGTGTTTGCAGTGCGGCTAAACGCAACTCCACCGTTACAACCCCTGCATAAGTGTCCATAACGTGCACGGACGTAATTTTGGGGGGGACGGGGGGGGCATGTCCCCCCCACTTTTTCAAAAGCCGGTTTTGGTCCCCCCCCCACAGTTTTTACTGTTAAAACCAAATATTTAAATAGCGACGAATCCATGTCCCCCCACTTTTGAAATCAAAATTACGTCCATGATAACGTGCAATAACGGGGCTGCGTAAATTAACCGCTTCTTAAAGCGAGCGCAGCGCAGTGCATTGAATGAATGAGTCGTTTGTGGTTTGTAGCACCCACTATGCACCCAAAAAAACCCGACACGTGCCCAGACCTCATCAGCATTCCTCTCAATGTCCAGCGCTGGGAAATTCAACTGTTGTGCGCTGATTAACGTGTTTGATCTTGAGGATGACGGCTCTCCTGACCGTTGAGTACTTATTCACAAAGACAACAGATTCAACTACGGAGTGATATTGTAGTTCAGGCACGTCTAACGGAGCTACAGCTTCTTACGGCACCGGTATTTCCAAGTGGTAGCCTACTCGAGTGGCACGTTAGGTTTTGATCTATCCTGCAGAAACGTGTAAAGGCATCCAACGCGGAAGCACTTCAAAGAATACGCGACGAGATGTCAGGAAAAGTGAGTTTAATAGACACTTACCGTACGCGCGATGTCCTTATTAACCTTTAGGCTACTTTTGTGAAACCGCGATGCAAACGACACACTCGTACCGCGGTGCCCGACGCGTTCCCGACGCTCTTCCGTGCCCGGTTACCGCTTTTATAACGTCCCTGCCGTCCACCTGCCGGGGGGGGATAGAGTGTGGCGGGCGACAGCCCACAAGAACCCCCTATAAATAATCACCCCGCTATCTGAACCACGAGCTCCTCCTGGTGACAGACATGGCCGCGTCCAAAGTTAAACTCCAAAGTCAGACTCGTACCGCAAGATGTCAGTGCGCACTCAGGGAAGCGCGCGCCACACGCGCAACTTCATTCATCCCACCGGACTGTGTGATTCTGTCAAGCTGCGTCCGGTCGACGTCCCATCAAGTCCCCCTCCATAATTTACAAGATCATATTAAGAGGAGGTGTTCCGATTCGCTTTTATTTTATTGAACCGAGTCATACTAACTCGGATGCTTCCGCGAATGCTACTCAGTTAGCATTCAACGATTTCAATATTTCATTTTAATGAGCAAACAAAACCAAAGTTACGCTTAGTGTTAGCAGAGTTTCTGCACTGGAAGCCATTTGAAGCCAGTGGATCTCTCAGGATCATGGTAATGCCAAATATTGAAATACACATGAAACTGAGATACTCAGTATTGATGTTTCTACCTCCCCTGTTCAGGACTGAAACTTGAAACTTGCATCACGAGACAGTTTTTTGCAGCTCAGAAGCCACAAAGCCACAGGATATGATCATTTATCCGACACCTTCCCTTCATTTTGAATGACGCCTCGTGGGTTTTCTTATCTTGGATCGCGTCTTGCCGTACTTACAGTCCCACAGATAAACCGCACTACGGACACGGAATGCTCCTAAACCACTACCACTCAAACGAACCAATATAGGCCTACTGTATATAAAATTCTGCATCTACTGTATTCTGTATCTTCTGTATCTACGTGCCGTTATCGAAGGTTAACTTACACAATAAGTTACTTTCTCACTCATTAGGTGAGATAATACCTGTTGTTTAATACGTATTTAATACACTTATTCGTGTGCCATTCTATTGTCATTTTCAGGTTAGGCCTCATTGATTTAGCGTTATTCCTATCGGCCTCTTTGTATGTTTTGTGTTGTCCTGTTTTTCCCTTTCGGCTTTTCCGTGCATCTTCTCGAGCTTTTAGCTTAAATCCGCAAAAATGATTCACTTTTGTCAAGCGTAAACTATGGTTAGTAAATTACACACGACATTGAAACGACAAGTCCGCACCAATTTTTTGTTGGCGTTTTTTCCGCGGTGTAAGCGCCGCCCTGTTCGTGGAGGCTATTGGTCAGAAACAGAGCGGAAGTCTTTAAAATACTATTGGTTGAAGAAGATGCTATAATAAACCCATTGGAAACTAGATTTGCTAAATAAATGTGTGAACACACTGCGCGTTTTAGGAGATTGCTTCTCTCAGTCATTGTATCGTCAAGAATGTTATTGTAAAGACTGAAGAATTACATGAGAAAGAAACTTACATTTAAGCCATGGTAAGAGTTTTACTTACCGCTGTCATGTTCTTGTGTCATACTTCTTATTGTCTGTGTTTATTAAAATTGCAGGCTATTTCGTTTTTATGGTGTTGAATTACAGTTGCAGTCCAGAATGTAACGTTATCAAATATTGGTTTACTTTTGTAATAAATGCTAATCTATATCCACATTTAAAGCTGGATAGCAGCCTGTTGATCATTTGTTGGCAATTGGGCATCTTATAAAAAATAATGCTAATAAAGCATTGTTTAGAGAGAGAGATAGAGAGAGAGAGCATTTATTGGCAATAATGCAACTAGTAAAATGAATGCCAGTAAAGCATTGTTGAATGACAGAGAGAGAGAGAGCGAGAGAGAGAGAGAGAGAGAGAAAGAGAGAGAGAGAGAGAGAGAGAGAGAGAGAGAGATTTTCAAACACAAAGAGATTTTCAAATACAAAGATCCAAAATGGTGGTTTAAGTTATGAATACCTTCTGAACTGTACTTACAATCAACTGTTGACCGAGTGATTGTGCGTTGCCTCTGTAAGCACACCCAGGTTAATCATTACAAAGAAGGAAGAGAGGCAGGAACTGAGGCCGTGAAAGCACCATCTCACACACACCACCTCATGGTAGGTAGCATCTGCTAAAATATCGTTATAAACGTGAGCCACTCCTTAAATCAGCCAATACGATATAAGAAAACTCACTAGATCACTTTTCATGTGGAGACATGCTGTAAGAAAAATGTGCTGTTTTTGTAGACACTGGCAGTGCATACGAGGCTAACATACGTGTATTAGTGCGAAGTGCCTAGTGATTCATCGGGTTGCTATCATGGTCCGTTTCGGGACTTCTTGGATAAACAAACTACTCTGGCACCTTCACGTAAATTAACTAAGCGTATTTTTCACATTTTATCCTTGTAGCATGACGTTGTTTGGAAGTGGTGCAGATTCTACGGGTTGTTTGGGTAAAGTGACAGCTCCAGCTGAAGTGATAGACTTCCGCGACGCACTGATGTCCTGGGCCGTTTGTTTATGTTTGAGTTGCCGTGGTAGAAACCCAGCAGGCTCATATGTACTGAGGCACGTCAGCCTCGCGCCGCAGAACCTCTGGGTCATTCGGCTCAGCCAGTTCCCCGTGATAAACAGTGACGGCCGCGTGTGTGATTAGTTGCGTATTCATGGTCTCTCCCCTGGACGAGGAGAAGGATTAAACTGGAGTTGTAGATTGATTTTGGGGTCTAGGTTTGCAAATGATCTGTCACAGTCTTGATGCGTGCGAAAGCACGACAGAATGTTAACTGAGAGTGCAAACACGCGCGGCAAGAGCGGTCTAGGGCTTCTGACGTCGAAGATCACAACCTTGGCCCCGTCCCAGTCTCGTTATTAATAGCTTTCATTATGTCACGTGTTCCAGGAGGGGAACCGTGTTCCGAGTATGCACACATACCCCTGCATGCAACCTTCCGAGCCCTCTAACGCCTGAGTAAAAGATTTGAGAAGTTTTTCCCGATGGGCCGTTCTTACGTAACGTCTGGACGTATGGCGGGTGAGAGGGATTCGTGACAGCTAGCTGACATAAAGCGTATGGCTGAAGCAGGAAATGGTACAGCATGCAGGAAGTCTTCCTCAGGGGTGACAGAGCGTTTGAAATCCTTCCTTCACGCTCCTTAGGCTGGAATCACCTCTGACACGTGCTGCTCAAGGGCTACGCTGTCATCTGAACCACATCTTCAAAACGCGCGTCTGAAAGGGTCCTTCCCCTCTCCTCTTCTATATTCATTTCTCTTTCATTCATTTCTCTTTCTTTTTTGTTTTTTTAATAACACCCCTTTTTTATAACAGTGTTATTAAGGTTGCTATTCAGTTCAGAAATGTTTGTACTTTTTTAAAGTCAGTTTTTACTTTTAGTTATTATTTATTTTCATTTGAATTTTTACATTTCTCTTCAACATTTACTGTTCTATTGTGAGAGTTGGCTAACAGCAGATCGGTCGATCCAGGCAGGAAGTGTTCACATTCCTAGCAGATGTCACTGTGGTTCTAGTCGAATCATGTCACCTTGATACGACAATGAAGTTCTGAAGCAAGCACGATACAATTAGGCTTTCATGACCTCACGTCCCTCCATGAAGCTACTCTGTTTACACCTGACTAGATATTACAATTCAGGCCATGCACACAAATAATTATTGGAGTGCTTTTCTGAATGTTTTCATACAATCTGAAATAGTTTGAAAGCAGAAACAGCCGCCTGGGGAGGCAGCCAACGCTATCAGGAACTGTGTTTATATCCCCTGAACAAGAAGCTTCTGTCTATGAAATCAGGCCAAAACCCCCAAACCACAAGTGTCCTGATCTGACTCATAGAACCACAGGATGTGAGACCTTACTTTATTACACACACACACACACATACACACACACACACACACACACACCACACACAAACACACCACACACAAACACACACACACACACACACACACACACACACACACACACACACACACACACACACACACACACACACCACATTCCAGTCATCCCAGGGGAATGCTCTCATGCCACAAACGACTGACTGATTAACAGGATCAGTAAAGAATTACAGATGCATGCTTGTGGTCTCCTGCCTTGCTCAGCTGTAGCACTCCAATAGATTCCAAGAATCCTGAAATACTGTGCACTTACTGTCCAGTTGAACACATCAAGTCACCTCATTCAGAAGAGACCAAAATCACACGCCCCAGCTGCGGTTTTACGCTGACCTGGGACCAGTTGTCTTGGACTACCCCCAGCCCAGCACGGCTATGAAGGAATGCTCCAACTAAACTCAGATCAGTGTTAAAAGCAAGACTTTATGTGATGCTATGGGGGAACAGATGAAGGAAAAAGCAGAAAACCAGATGTGTCCAATCGCGTCATGGCATTTCTCCTCTGGTGGATCATTCTTCCTCTGTCACCAAGGCCAAGGTCTCCGGCGTTAATCAGGCCTGGCGAGCGGCTCCGAGCAGGTGAACCCATAACCGTGTCGTCTTTGTCAGTGATGCATGCGTGGGTTACTGATGCGGTGGAGACCGTGCCTGGGGAGTTCACTGCAGCAGAATCTGGGCCTTAAGAGTCCACACTCACAGGAAGGGCTAAACACCTGTGAGTAAATGTGCAGACCAGACAGTTTACCCGGTCACTTGGCATAGAAGCACTGCTGGGTTTGTAATTATCATCTGATTGCATGCATTATGCTAATTTGGTACAATACGATATTCATGTAACTGTTGCACAACTTATAGACCACTTGGGAGTCTGTATATCCAAACTTATAGACCTCTAGGGAGTCTGTATATACAAACTGCCAAAACATATCACATTACGGGATTGCATTTTAGCTGCATCCACCTAATCAGCATATAGAAAACAGCCCTAGGATTCCTTCTCTTCCCTGGAAGCTGGCATATGTAAAGTCATGTATTTTCAAAATAACACAAAGTACGCTTTTGATTGACTTCTAAATTGCCTTCTAAAATGCCACTGCGATCATTGGCTTCCACAAAGCTGGAGAACGTACGCTCTTTCTGCCTGGGCCTCCTCTCGTACAACCTCCTCCCCGCCCCGAACACCCAAACTCAACATGTCTTGCACTTTTTCAGGTTGTGAGAAGTTGCTTTGGCTAGAGGATATTGCAGAATCAGCCAAATGCCTATCAGTATTGTGCTGGTTAAAAGATAATGGCCTCCACGTCAGAGCTGGGAACCACAGCAGGGGATTTAGTGCCAGCAGCACTACACAGGCCCATTTGGTCGCTACGTTTGGCGTGTCCCTGAGCACGGCTGAGGGGAGCATGGCCTGTGCACATACCACAGAGGTTTGAGTGTTAATGCAGAGGCCGGGAGAGAAGCCATGAGAGCTTTCTCACGAACAGAAGCGGATATCCTGCAAACCTAACGTTCACAGACGACCATGGAGAAAATATCCAACAGGGAAAACTCACGTTTTCATGAGCGCTTATGCAAATGCTGTGTGTTTACATAATGTGGTGAAAATTTGAGCTCATTTTGCTGTATTCAAATCTAGTTAACTCTAAATTGAAATATAGAAATATCATAATGGAAGAGGCCATATATAGTTTCATAATGCAGAGGCTATAGTGTAGTAGTTTACAGTAGAAAATAGGCCTTTCTTACAGACGTTTTTTCTTACATGAAACATGCACGTTTTTAGCCATTTATGCTTTTTTAGTGACAGAACAATTATATGTTACAAACTTTTGTTCTAAAATGTACAGTGCAAGCATTATGCCTATATTAGAAAGATCCATCTTCAGTGTCCAGCAGTAGTCTGTCCCCATAAAGGGATCCACTTCCTTGGTAGCTACTGCTCTTTTCCACACAGGGGTCATGGCAGCGAGTATACTGAATCAAGAGGTTAGATCTGTCCTGGAAAAGTGTTTCGATTCAGCATGCATGTTACAACTTCTGACCACTGAAATAATACAGCTGCTGTTACAGTCCTAGCTTCCTTTCAACCAGTTAGGTTGAAAGCCTCTGTTTGGGATATCCCAGCAAGACAAGAAGGAACCAGTTGTGTTGAAAGCCTCTGTTTGGGATATCCCAGCAAGACAAGAAGGAATGACTGTCATGCCTATCGGGTGACAGCAACCCCAGCAATGTTGGAAACATAGAGTGGGAGTGTCCTTGTTGAGAAACTCCTCCTCTAGGCTGGAATGTCCTATGGGTAGGTAAGAGTAGGCGGGGCCTGTGTTCTGAAGATTCCCTCCCTCTTCTAAATGAAACCACACTCTGGAATGCATGCTCTCTCTCTTTCTATCTCTCTCTCTCTCTCTTTCTCTCTCTCTCTCTCTTCCACTCCTTCTTTTTTTCTCTCCCCCTCTCACACACATTATCGCACACACTTACCCTCCCACACATTGTTGTTCAGGTTCTCTGCCCTTCCTGTTCTTTGTGGTAAGTGCCTGTCCCGTGCAGGCTCCGCCCCCACGCTTGCTGGGGGAAAGTTCAGGCTACAGGGCAGCTCTGTTTACGCGGCCAATCACAAAGCTTCTAGCCGAGTGGACGACCGAACCCCAGCTGCACATGCTCCAGGGGAACCTCCCGTTCGGACCCTGAGGAGGAGCTGGCAGCTGATAGGAGTGGGAGGGAGAAGGTGTATGATTCGGGCTCGGAGGAGGTGCGAGACTGAGGGTGGGGGAGGTGTAGGAAACCCCCCCTTCCCCCATACACACACACGCACACTTACACACACTCGCACAAGCTGAGCTCAGAGTTTCCTCTGGTCTGCTCGGGAAACGTATGTGACGCACACTGACACTTCGGCATGGTTCCTCGCAGGAGCCCCAGGACTCTCACAGACTGAACGTGCACGCTTGCTCCCGTAGTCCTCCCCGCCACAGCCTCCTCCTGCTATGGAAGCCCTGAGGAACTCTTTTCTCCATTTAATCTCCCAGATGTCGTCCTACAAGCGGGCCACCTTAGATGAAGAGGACTTGTTGGACACCATCTCCGACGGAACCGAGCACTCTTCCACCGTTCAGGTAAGACCTACGTTGCCCTCTGCTGTTAAGTCCAAGAGCACAAAAGGTGAGAGTGTAAACAAGGGCAGATGCATTGACAGCTTCACCATAAGCTCTGGGGGGGGGGGGGGGGGGGGGTATTCCACTTTCTTCCTGGTCTTCACTATAAGTTCATATTGGGTTTTTTTCTGGTAGTCTGCTGCTAATGGGTGTGTGTAAAGTATTGATTTACAGACATTTTTATGGAAAGAGAATCTGCTTCATTAGCTGCCTTTTAGAACAAGGTTGTTTGGTCGTGTTCACGATTGTGACGTTCAGGTTCGAGTTTAAGCTCAAACAGCCTTGATGTTTAAGGCCTTTTTGAGATGCTGAAGTTTTAAAGTATACTTCTCCCTTCTCCGTCCTCTGATTCTGTTTCCTTCTCTGAAAGCTTTACCCTCTCTAGCCCTCTAAGTGCTTCTTAAATGTCCTCCCAAGCTCACTTGAGGTCTGAAGAGCTCCGAACTCTCTGTTCTTCTCCTGCACTCTCCTACCGAGAGGCTTCTGAGACTCAGAAGCCATGTGAGTGTGGTGAGGAGACCCTGAAACTAGATGATGCCAAGAACAGGCTGCCTAGAGAGACTCCCAATCCTCACAGGCCTAACATGAGC
This sequence comes from Brachyhypopomus gauderio, assembly GCF_052324685.1. Classification (NCBI taxonomy): domain Eukaryota; kingdom Metazoa; phylum Chordata; class Actinopteri; order Gymnotiformes; family Hypopomidae; genus Brachyhypopomus; species Brachyhypopomus gauderio. The sequence continues at coordinate 28,352,910 of NC_135211.1, read as the reverse complement.
TAAGCTGTTTAATTGGCTTTGTATTTGAGGTGGTTTATTTGAAAGTTAGAGGTAATTTATTTGAATTTGCCCTCAGCAGTCCTACGGAGTAGATCAGCTCATTGTGAGTGCAAAGTCCTTAAATCTCCTTATGTTAATACACAAATCTGATCCTTTCAAGTTGTACTCATGCAGGAAATTATATTGTAAGTAAGAATCTCAGCATGGGGTCATGTCATGTAAAACCAAGCGTCTCTGGAGACAGTTCAATGCTGTGTATGAATACAGGAGGCGACTCTGGCATAGAGACTCAGGGTTAGTTCCCAAGCCCTGCGGCATTGTGGTTACAAGTTAATTGTGGACAAAACTAATCTGGCCTAGTGTAATGGCTAACCCCAGTACACCACCCACAACCGAGAAGAACCCATCAGGAAGCTTGTTTGGCCTGAACTGTGAGAACATGGGGAATCTCAGGTCATAACCAGATGCAAATACAAAACGAATGGTTGTGCAGGTTTACAACTGTTGCTACTGGTTCTGGGTTGAATAGACCAAGCACCTATTGTCATTCCCTGCTATTGTTACTGAGTCTGGGATTAAAATCAAGAACAATTGTGGAAGTTGACACCTGTGACCTCAATGGTGTCAGCTCAGACCAACTGTGTGGTGTAACACGCGGGAATGTCAGGGATGACGCAACAAGGATCTGATTTTCATTATCCAATATGACATCTTGTAATACAGTCACAGTAGAGCCCAACATTGTATCAGCATATGAGAGGTGCTTAACCCAGGGCCTGAAAACCAGGTTTGGGTTCAGTTTTACAAAACATTATTACAAAACATAAGTTGTTAAACGTGTGTGTGTGTGTGTGTGTGTGTGTGTGTGTTCAGGTGGCACTGCAGCGTGGTCTGGGCCCACGGTGCTGGTCTCTCCGGAGCCCGATGGAGAGGAGGCTCATGTTGGTGGTGGTGCTGTGTCTGACATTGTTCATATGCGCCCTGGCCCTGGGCGTGCACTACCGAAACAGTGAGTGGCAAAGGGAGGATCACTACACTCACACACCCTCATGTCTTCCCGAGAAAGGGCTCATAGAAATGAGATCTGGTGAATGATATGGTGACGTGGGAATGTCACGTGGAGCGTGACGTCAGGTATAATGTTCTACTGTAACTTTACCTTTTAAACATCGACAGGATTACCATTAAAATGATAAATTATTATTTTTTTACTTTTGTTTGCATTTACTGATCAACAACACTGCTCTGCGGTAAGACAACATGGATTATATTTTTAAATGTAGCACTACATTGAGAAGTGAGCATATTTTGAATTTTACCAACATCTTTTGATGGTAATCAGGATCCTTTACTACCACTAGAGCGTAAACAGAAGTTTATCATCTGGTGACGACTACGGGACTTCACATAAGAAAAATTCAGATTGAATGGCGCCAGAGCTCACATATACACGTCTGTTTCCAGTGATTAAATGAACTAAAAAACACCCTGACTAGGGACTCATAGACACACATTTTCTCCAAACGCAGGCTGCATTCGACGCAATCCTGCAGTCCTTTCACTCGACTGGAAATGGTGGGGGAAAAGAAGAAACGTCATAATTGTGTAACGTGGCTCGCGCCACGGAGCGAGGAGACGGACACAATCGCTGAGATGAGCGAGATTTAATACGGGAAATACCAAAAGCAGAGTCGTACATACAGGCATGGGTCATAACAGGCAGGCAGTCCAGACATGAAACACGAACTGACATCTTGAGACAAGAACAGGGAAGACTTACGGACTAGGGATCAAACAGGTTGACAGAACAACGCACGAACCGACGGAATGACAAATTAAACAAAGCACGGAGAAACAGCATGGACAAAGTAGACAAAATCACGGATGACACGACTGGGGAATGACGGGACTTATATCATAGAAACAAACTAGGGACAGGTGATGACAATGACACAGGGGCGTGGTAACAAACGAGGAATCATCAAAATAAACGAGCAGGGCGGGACAAACAGGCAGGGAACACGGACGTGAGGGAACCCAGAGTGACAGCTACGAGAGGGGGCGTTGCCCTACGTGACATAACCCCCCCTCAAAGCGTGCCACTCCGGGGCACGCAAGGGCAGACAGGACAGGGACAGCGGACACAGGACAGACCGGAGGGACAGGACCAGACAAAATAGGACGAGGGACCTGGGACACGGCATGACACGGGACACAGGGAGACCGGATAGGGCCAGGGCGAGGCACAGGAGCAGGGCTGGACAGGACAGGACCGGGGACAGACACTGGAGCGGGGCCAGGGGACAGGGCAGAGGTAAACACTGAGGCAAACACGGCCTGGACGACGGAGACTGGGACAGGAACGTAGTGGGTCACAATCTGGGGAACAGACACGGGAACCGGGACAGAGAGGACACCACTGGAACCAGACACAGGGACGGGCACAAGGACACGAACAGGCACACACACAGGGACTGGGACCAACACAAAACCAGGGACAGAACATGGGAGCAAGGGGAACATGGGCAAAGAGACAGGGGCACATGGCAGAGCAGGGGGCACAAAGAGTCCAGGCCCAAGAGAGGGCAGCACAGTCTCTGGGGGCACAGGCGCGGCCGGGCGGCGGGCAGCGGGAACAGGCGCGGCCGGGCGGCGGGCAGCGGGAACAGGCGCGGCCGGGCGGCGGGCAGCGGGAACAGGCAGGGTCCGCTGGCGGGCAGCGGGAACAGGCAGGGTCCGCTGGCGGGCAGCGGGAACAGGCAGGGTCCGCTGGCGGGCAGCGGGAACAGGCAGGGTCCGCTGGCGGGCAGCGGGAACGGGAGCCGGCGTGGACGACCTCTCCTGGGTCGCAGGGACAGGAACCGGCGTGGACGACCTCTCCTGGGTCGCAGGGACAGGAACCGGCGTGGACGACCTCTCCTGGGTCGCAGGGACAGGAACCGGCGTGGACGACCTCTCCTGGGTCGCAGGGACAGGAACCGGCGTGGACGACCTCTCCTGGGCAGCGGGGACAGGAACCGGCACGGACTGCCTACGGGCAGCGGGGACAGGAACAGGCACGGACTGCCTACGGGCAGCGGGGACAGGAACCTGAGGTGAGGAGATGCACTCGGGGGGCGGAGCCGCCAAGCCGACGTCCTCGGGGGGCGGAGCCGCCAAGCCGACGTCCTCGGGGGGCGGAGCCGCCAAGCCGACGTCCTCGGGGGGCGGAGCCGCCAAGCCGACGTCCTCGGGGGGCGGAGCCGCCAAGCCGACGTCCTCGGGGGGCGTGTCCGCCAAGCCGACGTCCTCGGGGGGCGTGTCCGCCAAGCCGACGTCCTCGGGGGGCGTGTCCGCCAAGCCGACGTCCTCGGGGGGCGTGTCCGCCAAGCCGACGTCCTCGGGGGGCGGAGCCACCATACTGACGTCATCGGGGGGCGTGTCCGCCAAGCCGACGTCCTCGGGGGGCGGAGCCACTATACTGACGTCATCGGGGGGCGTGTCCGCCAAGCCGACGTCCTCGGGGGGCGGAGCCACCATACTGACGTCATCGGGGGGCGTGTCCGCCAAGCCGACGTGGCTTGTACTCCCCCCCAAAAAATACTTGGGGTTGTCGTGTGGAGTAGCCGGTGGGATCAGCGGCGGTAGGTCCTCCTCCTCAGTGTCCGGGTTGAGCCTGGAAGAACACACAGACACACACGCCCCTCGGTGGCTCTCTCTGCGATGGCTCCGCCTCCTCTGAGGCGTCGGGAGCTCGCAGCAGCCATTGAGAGCCGACCGAGGGTTAAGCCAAAGCTCGTCTGTGCATTCCCTCCGTCTGCCCGCTGCTTGTACCACAGGTTGCTCACCCCTGTGGCGTTCGTCAAGCAGGGCAGACTCACAGCGCTCAAAAGGAGTCTCGCCGCGAAAGCCAGCAGTGAGTGACTGCGCTTTCTTTGGTCTGCGACGAGACTTCCTTGTTCCCACAGCGCCAGGGGTATTCCTGTCTCCGGCTCGTTCGCGCTGTAACACATGAGAGTTAAACTGCACGGAAGCAGCCAACAACTCGTTACAGCGACTAAACTCACCGGAGTCTCGCTCTCTCGCTGTGTCCTCGTTAGATCCGTGATTATGTAACGTGGCTCGCGCCACGGAGCGAGGAGACGGACACAATCGCTGAGATGAGCGAGATTTAATACGGGAAATACCAAAAGCAGAGTCGTACATACAGGCATGGGTCATAACAGGCAGGCAGTCCAGACATGAAACACGAACTGACATCTTGAGACAAGAACAGGGAAGACTTACGGACTAGGGATCAAACAGGTTGACAGAACAACGCACGAACCGACGGAATGACAAATTAAACAAAGCACGGAGAAACAGCATGGACAAAGTAGACAAAATCACGGATGACACGACTGGGGAATGACGGGACTTATATCATAGAAACAAACTAGGGACAGGTGATGACAATGACACAGGGGCGTGGTAACAAACGAGGAATCATCAAAATAAACGAGCAGGGCGGGACAAACAGGCAGGGAACACGGACGTGAGGGAACCCAGAGTGACAGCTACGAGAGGGGGCGTTGCCCTACGTGACAAATTGCGATGTTTTAAAAATGTACCCGTAATCTAAATTCAGCCTTATTCTGTAATGCAATACAATCACCACATCATTTGTATCCTGTAACATATTACTTTACATGTATTCCTTTACCACCCAACCCTGCTAATAGGCCCCCTGCATCAGTCTCATAAAACTGTGTTTGGTATCTGAGCTCAACGAATATTAATTCGAAGAAGTAGCTTATATCACTGCACAGTGTGTATTACTGTATTTTCGGTTTGACAAGATTGAAGATAGAATCTGGACTTCATATAGCAGCCATTACATTCTGACTTTTCTGCCCACGGCTGTAAAATGAATTTCCTTTATCAGAAAGAATACCAAATGTCCACTTCCTCCTATTCATCCGCCACAGTCGCCCAGGCATGACAAATCAAACTTGCTGTGCGCAGCCTGGTTTAGCTCTCCTTTCCTCTGCCAGATTTTAGGCATGCTTTTCTGTTTCGGGGCCAGCTATGCTGATTTAGCTCTGCTTTCCTGCTGCTTTATCTTAGCAGATTAGGCCCAGGATGTGTCTTTCTTGGGCCAAATGTTTTTCTTGGAAGAGTCAATCATTAAACACAGTGTGGTGATGTTCTTTCTTCCTTTAGATGATTAAATCCACCTCCCCCCCATTCACAATATCAAAACTAACATTTGCATGACGGAGACAAAGGTGTGCTGGACCCCCACAGTTTGAGGGCCCTAACACAGGGGTGCTGACCCTTGAACCCCACAGTCAGAGGGCCCTAACACAGGGGTGCTGACCCTCGACCCCCATAGGCTGAGGGGGGTCTCAGGGGTACTGAACCTCAACCCCAGCAGGCTGAGGTTCCTGTCTCAGGGGTGCTGAACCTCCTTCCCTCGACTTCCTGCATTTCATCACAGAGGTCAATAGCGTATCACTCCACACCTTCACCAGTTACAGCTTTTGAGTACTTTGAGAGATGAGAGCAGAGCCGGGGTGGCTAATCGGGAGATTCGGGAGGATTCCCGATGGGCCGGCTCATGTCAATCTCTAGTTTGGGCCGATTGGGATGGAAAAATAATTTTGGGCCGGATTTGCGCGTGAAACTCCCGGGCTGAATAAGTGGCCCACTCCGGCCATGGATGAGAGTAGAAGAGATACTTGTTGATTTTACAAAAGTGAAATGCTTATGTTCGTGTGGCTGTGTTCGTGTGGCTGTGTGTGTGTGTGTGTGTGTGTGTGTGTGTGTGTGTGCGTGCGTGCGTGCGTGCGTGCGTGCGTGCGTGCGTGCGTGCGTGTGTGTGTGTGTGCTGGGGAGGGAGAAGAAAATAGAGAGTGACACATAAGACGTGACTACTATTATCCCTAAAGTCAGTCTATGTGAGACTCTCTCTCTCACTCTCTCTCTCACTCTCTCTCTCTCTCTCTCTCACTCTCTCTCTCTCTCTCTCTCTCTCTCTCTCTCTCTCTCTCTCTCTCTCTCTCTCATGTGCTCACTCTCTCTCTCTGATTTCCGGAAAGCTCCATTCACTTCTCAGAAACTGCCATCCCGACCTGAGTGGATCCAGATGCCTCAGTGTCCTAGGAGATGATGGAGAGGAGCGGAGGAGATATTCCTCACACACACATACTGCCTTGCGGGGCAGTATGTAGCCTGCAGCGCAGGACAGCTAGCAGAGCTTTAGCTGTGGTTTCATTCTCTGGCCTGCTGTAGCATTTCTTACTGTACTTCGGTCCACACCTCAAGGAAGATGAGCTGAAGATGGCCATCCTTTCCCCCTGACATGCACAATGCCCTCTCCCACTGAATGAGACAGAGACGTTTCGAAACAGCTTCATCCTTAGTGCTGTGTCTGCAGGAAAGTGAGAGAAAAATGGCTTTAAACTGAGAGTTAACGGTGTTTTCATTGATCTGCTATCTGTTTGGCAGCACACGCGAGGCTCTGTCTGTCCGAGGAGTGTGTGAGCGTAGCCGCCGCCGTAGTGGGCGCCCTGGACCGCTCCGTGGATCCCTGCCAGGACTTCTACAGCTTCGCCTGTGGTGGCTGGGTGAAGAAGAACCCACTTCCTGAAGGAAAATCCCGCTGGGACCCCTTCAATAACCTCTGGGAGCACAACATGGCCGTCATGAAGGACTTGCTGGGTGAGAGGAAGTGGAGATGTCTCTAGTGCGACTTTCTCACCACACGTACACTGCACCGTACAGCTAGCAGCTCAGTGTCCCGCTCATATGAAAGATGGTGTGGAAAACTACATTCTTAACACAACGGCTGCACTGCTCTGAGTAGAATGTCACATGCTACCATTTCCATTACATTTGCATTAACAGCTGTCATCATGGGCTGTGCTCCAGAGCCACTCACAATAACGCTTTGTTGATGTCAGAAATCCTTATGCTAATAGCCCAGAATCAAAGCTAGAATAACTAAGACACTTTTAAAAGTATAGATGTAAATTTGACCTGTTAATGACCTGTTAAGCTCAGCATTTCCTCTGGAGGAGAGTTAGAGGACTGAATCTGGACTGTGTGTGTGTGTGTGTGTGTGTGTGTGTGTGTGTGTGTGTGTGTGTGTGTGTGTGTGTGTATGTGTGTGTGTGTGTGTGTAGAGAACACTAAGAAGCAGGGTCTGTCTGAGGCTGAGCAGAAGGCCCAGCGCTACTACCAGGCCTGCATGAATGAGGCCAACATCGAAAAGCTGGGAGCCCAGCCACTGCAGGAATTCATTAACAAGGTGAGGCCCCCACCTGCTGATCCAGGGACAGTTTTGCTGAGTCAGTCATTAACACATTAAGGCCTTCATGCACTGATCCAGGGACAGCTTTTCGCAGTAACTCTCAGGAACTAAAACAAATAACCATCAGTGGTCCCTTCGAGTTTAAGGGTAGAGTAATTCTCTTACATTAGAACTATCCAGCCTGTGGTGTATTAGTGGTGAGGTTACTACACCATGCAGTGTAGTCGTGGTATGGTTACTACACCAGGTAGCGCAGTAGTGGTGTGGTTACTACACCGTGCAGTGTAGTAGTGGTGTGGTTACTATGCTGTGCAGTGTAGTAGTGGTGTGGTTACTACACCATGCTGTGTAGTAGTGGTGTGGTTACTACACCACGCAGTGTAGTCGTGGTATGGTTACTACACCAGTCAGCGCAGTAGTGGTGTGGTTACTACACCACGCAGTGTAGTCGTGGTATGGTTACTACACCATGCAGCGCAGTAGTGGTGTGGTTACTACACCGTGCAGTGTAGTAGTGGTGTTGTTACTATGCTGTGCAGTGTATTTGTGGTGTGGTTACTACACCACACAGTGTAGTAGTGGTGTTGTTATTATGCTGTGCAGTGTAGTAGTGGTGTGGTTACTACACCACGCTGTGTAGTAGTGGTGTTGTTACTACACTGTGCAGTGTAGTATTGGTGTCATTACTACACCACACTGTGTAGTAGTGGTGTTGGTACTACACTGTGCAGTGTAGTAGTGGTGTTGTTACTATGTTGTGCAGTGTAGTAGTGGTGTGGTTACTATGCTGTGCAGTGTAGTAGTGGTGTTGTTACTACACCACGCAGTGTAGTAGTGGTGTTGTTACTATGCTAGTGCAGTGTAGTACCACGCAGTGTAGTAGTGGTGTTGTTGCTATGCTGTGCAGTGTATTTGTGGTGTGGTTACTACACCACACAGTGTAGTAGTGGTGTTGTTACTATGCTGTGCAGTGTAGTAGTGGTGTGGTTACTACACCACGCTGTGTAGTAGTGGTGTTGTTACTACACTGTACAGTGTAGTAGTGGTGTTGTTACTATGTTGTGCAGTGTAGTAGTGATGTGGTTACTATGCTGTGCAGTGTAGTAATGGTGTTGTTACTACACTGTGCAGTGTAGTGGTGGTGTTGTTACTACATTGTGCAGTGTAGTAGTGGTGAGGTTACTACACCACGTGGTGTAGTAGTGGTGTTGTTACTATGTTGTGCAGTGTAGTAGTGGTATTGTTACTACATTGTGCAGTGTAGTGGTGGTGTTGTTACTACACTGTGCAGTGTAGCAGTGGTGTGGTTACTATGCTGTGCAGTGTAGTAGTGGTTTTGTTACTACACTGTGCAGTGTAGTAGCGGTGTGGTTACTATTCTGTGCAGTGTAGTAGCGGTGTGGTTACTACACCACGCAGTGTAATAGGGGTGTTGTTACTACACCGTGCAGTGTAGTAGTGGTGTTGTTACTACACTGTGCAGTGTAGTAGTGGTGTTGTTACTACGCTGTGCAGTGTAGTAGTGGTGTGGTTACTACACCATGTAGTGTAGTAGTTGTGTTGTTACTACACGGTACAGTGTAGTAGTGGTGTTGTTACTACCTTGTGCAGTGTAGTAGTGGTGTGGTTACTACACCACGCTGTGTAGTAGTGGTGTAGTTACTACACTGTGCAGTGTAGTAGTGGTGTCATTACTACACCACACTGTGTAGTATTGGTGTTGTTACTACACTGTGCAGTGTAGTAGTGGTGTTGTTACTATGTTGTGCAGTGTAGTAGTGGTGTGGTTACTATGCTGTGCAGTGTAGTAGTGGTGTTGTTACTACACCACGCAGTGTAGTAGTGATGTTGTTACTATGCTGTGCAGTGTATTTGTGGTGTGGTTACTACACCACACAGTGTAGTAGTGGTGTTGTTACTATGCTGTGCAGTGTAGTAGTGGTGTGGTTACTACACCACGCTGTGAAGTAGTGGTGTTGTTACTACACTGTACAGTGTAGTAGTGGTGTTGTTACTATGTTGTGCAGTGTAGTAGTGGTGTTGTTACTACACTGTGCAGTGTAGTAGTGGTGTTGTTACTACGCTGTGCAGTGTAGTAGTGGTGTGGTTACTACACCATGTAGTGTAGTAGTTGTGTTGTTACTACACGGTACAGTGTAGTAGTGGTGTTGTTACTACCTTGTGCAGTGTAGTAGTGGTGTGGTTACTACACCACGCTGTGTAGTAGTGGTGTAGTTACTACACTGTGCAGTGTAGTAGTGGTGTCATTACTACACCACACTGTGTAGTATTGGTGTTGTTACTACACTGTGCAGTGTAGTAGTGGTGTTGTTACTATGTTGTGCAGTGTAGTAGTGGTGTGGTTACTATACTGTGCAGTGTAGTAGTGGTGTTGTTACTATGCTGTGCAGTGTATTTGTGGTGTGGTTACTACACCACACAGTGTAGTAGTGGTGTTGTTACTATGCTGTGCAGTGTAGTAGTGGTGTGGTTTCTACACCACGCTGTGAAGTAGTGGTGTTGTTACTACACTGTACAGTGTAGTAGTGGTGTTGTTACTATGTTGTGCAGTGTAGTAGTGATGTGGTTACTATGCTGTGCAGTGTAGTAGTGGTGTTGTTACTACACTGTGCAGTGTAGTGGTGGTGTTGTTACTACATTGTGCAGTGTAGTAGTGGTGAGGTTACTACACCACGTGGTGTAGTAGTGGTGTTGTTACTATGCTGTGCAGTGTAGTAGTGGTGTTGTTACTACACTGTGCAGTGTAGTAGTGGTGTGGTTACTTCGTCGTCGTTCACTCTTGGATCTCATTGATGTTGTGCTGTAGTTCTTCACCTCCTCCATGTTCCTCAGACAGGAGGCTGGGCCTTGACCAGCCGCTGGGACAAGGACAACTTCCAGGAGGTTCTGCGCAGCGTGTCTGCCAAGTTCCGCACCTCCCCGTTCTTCAGTGTGTTCGTCAGCACAGACTCCAAGAGCTCCAACAGCAACATCATCCAGGTGCGTGACTTCTTCTGCTGCAGTCCACACCAGGACCTATTATTCTTTCTGCTTCGCTCCTCATCTTCGTGGAGCATTGGCCGGTTCAGATCTCCTGTTGCTCTCTGCACATTTATGGTGTGTGTACAGATATTGGTGTTGCTGCCTGTTTTTGATATTTGCAGTATAAATCAGATATAAAATCTGCTGTAGATGCAAGGACAGGCTAAAGGTCAGTATAAACGTCAGGGTAAAGGTCAGGATAAAGGTCAGGCTAAAGGTGTTAAAGACATATTTGGACTTTCTTTCAGGTGGACCAGTCTGGCCTGGGTTTACCGTCCCGAGAATACTACCTGAACAAGACAGCCAATGAGAAGGTATGTAGGTATAAATGATTAAAAACAAGGACATAATTCTCTTTCAAAGCTGCAGATCTAGGGTTCAAGGGATATGCACAGTGCAGCAGTTAAGACTAATAATCTGACATTTGCTGGTTTTAGCCCCAATATTGCCAAAATGCCACTGTTAGTCTCATGAGCAAGGCCCTTAAACCTGAATTCATTATACATTTTACGGCATTTGGCAGACGCCCTTATCCAGAGCAACTTACATTTTTATCTCATTTTTATACAAGTGAGCAATTGAGGGTTAAGGGCCTTGCTCAGGGGCACCTCAGTCATGGCATCAGGCCTGGGTATTGAACCCACGGTCCTCCAGTCACAAGACCAGTTCCCTAACCACCACGCCTTGACTGCCCTACTGAATTATATTATTATTATTATATTGTGCTTGGTCACAATTGTAAGTAAGTCGCTTTGTATAAATTGTTTACTAAATGCTGTAGAATTAGGTGTTGGACAACAGCGCTGTACAGAAGAATGCTGGTAAACACCTGAGGAGAGAGTGGATCAGTCCTTAGATTTATAGTAATATTACATCCCTTAGCTCACCCCCAGTGAAAATACTATGCCACAGAATCCATGAAAGCTGGCCCGACCTAAAGCTTTACTCCTATGACTTATTTGTAAGGCTTTCTGATTGTGTTCCAATGGTCCATGTAAGTATGGTCCATGTGAGTATGGCCCATGTGAGTATGGCCCATGTGAGTTTGGCCCTTGTGAGTTTGGCCCATGTGAGTTTGGCCCTTGTGAGTATGGCCCATGTGAGTTTGGCCCTTGTGAGTTTGGCCCATGTGAGTATGGCCCATGTGAGTTTGGTCCATGTGAGTATGGCCCATGTGAGTTTGGGCCATGTGAGTATGGCCCATGTGAGTTTGGCCCTTGTGAGTTTGGCCCATGTGAGTTTGGCCCTTGTGAGTTTGGCCCATGTGAGTTTGGCCCATGTGAGTATGGTCCTTGTGAGTTTGGCCCATGTGAGTTTGGCCCATGTGAGTATGGTCCATGTGAGTATGGCCCATGTGAGTTTGGTCCATGTGAGTATGGTCCTTGTGAGTTTGGCCCATGTGAGTTTGGCCCATGTGAGTATGGTCCTTGTGAGTTTGGCCCATGTGAGTTTGGCCCATGTGAGTATGGTCCTTGTGAGTTTGGCCCATGGGAGTTTGGCCCATGTGAGTATGGCCCATGTGAGTTTGGGCCATGTGAGTATGGTCCATGTGAGTATGGCCCATGTGAGTTTGGTCCATGTGAGTTTGGTCCATGTGAGTATGGCCCATGTGAGTTTGGGCCATGTGAGTATGAGCCATGTGAGTTTGGCCCATGTGAGTTTGGCCCTTGTGAGTATGGTCCATGTGATTGTTGGCGTTTCTATTACACTCAGTATCTGCAAGCATATCAGAACTTCCTCGTTGAACTGGGCGTGTTGCTGGGGGGGTCTGAGGAGACGTCCCGCACCCTGATGATGGAGATTGTGGCGTTTGAGACGACTCTGGCCAACATCACCGTCCCGCTGGAGGAACGCAGGGACGAGGAACATATATACCACAAGATCCAGGCCAGAGAGCTGACGGTGAGCTCCACACACACACCACTGGCAAAGACTCTGTGCAGTGACTACCTACTGAAAAACCTGATTTCTTGCTGGTGTGTGTGTGTGTGTGTGTGTGTGTGTGTGTGTGTGTGTGTGTGTGTGTGTGTGTGTGTGTGTGTGTGTGTGTGTGTGTGTGTGTGTTACAGACTCTGGCTCCTGCCATTGACTGGATGCCCTTCCTCAGAGCCGTGTTTGCCCCTGTGGCGTTGAACGACTCGGAGCCCGTTGTGCTCTACGCTACAGAGTACCTGCAGAAAGTCTCACAGCTCATTAGCAGCACCAGCAAGAGGTAGCACACCATCTGCCCTGTACCGCACATGCTCAGTGTAGTTCTCCATCTGCCCTGCACCACACATGTTCAGTGTAGTTCTCCATCTGCCCTGCACCGCACATGTTCAGTGTAGTTCTCCATCTGCCCTGCACCACACATGCTCAGTGTAGTTCTCCATCTGCCCTGCACCACACATGTTCAGTGTAGTTCTCCATCTGCCCTGCACCACACATGTTCAGTGTAGTTCTCCATCTGCCCTGCACCACACATGCTCAGTGTAGTTCTCCATCTGCCCTGCACCACACATGTTCAGTGTAGTTCTCCATCTGCCCTGCACCACACATGTTCAGTGTAGTTCTCCATCTGCCCTGTACCGCACATGCTCAGTGTAGTTCTCCATCTGCCCTGTACCGCACATGCTCAGTGTAGTTCTCCATCTGCCCTGTACCGCACATGTTCAGTACGCATCCAGCACTAACAACAACCTGCTAGTGAAGTGACGGCGAGATGCCTGGTAGCAGGCCACGCCCAGAAAGGTCTCGCTCACTCTTGTATAGATTATGTTTCATTGTGCAGAATTTTTTTAATACTTTTGATATGGAATATGGTTATGTTTGCACAGTGCCACCTTCTGCCATCTCAGTTTATTATTGTGAAATTGGTCATCTGATTAGGGAGTGATGTGTTGTTCAGGCCTGGTCTGAAATAAAGCCTGTGATGAATCACATGCATTCATCTTTGTGTCCAATCACAGCACTCTGAACAACTACATGATCATGAAGGTGGTGAGGAAGATGGTGTCTATCCTAGATCAGAGGTTCCAGGAGGCAGAACAGCGCTTCCTTGAAGTCATGTACGGCACCAAGAAGGTGATGAAAGCCACTCCCACAGACATTCACACAGGCCAATCAGATAACAGTAATCTACTAATCTCCCCAGCTCTATCTCTCTGCATGTCCCTCCCTCTTTTGCCCTGTTTCAGTCTTTTTCTCTCTCTCCTTCTCTCTTTCTGTCTGTCCCAATTCCTTTATCTCTCTCTCTCTCTCTCTCTCTCTCTCTCTCTCTCTCTCTGTTTTTTTCTCTCTATTGTGCTCCTGCTGCTGTGGTTAGTTATCATCCCTGAGCACATTTACCTGCTGCAACGATGATTAGGAATTAACGTCTGATTCTTAGACAAAGTGTCTGATGACACCACCGAGTCTGCTGCATGGTCGTTAAGGTTATTAAGCAGACAGTTGATTGGGTGATGGAGAACCGAGAGTGACATGAAGTGTCCCAGCTGTGTTGGAGAGAGCGAAGACATGGAGGGAGGAATAACAGCGGAAGTGGCTTGAGTTACACAACACGGCCCCTCGGGGTTTGTTTCTTAAGTTCAGTTTGCAAGTGAAATTGAGCCGAGCTGAAAAGAACTGGGTTTGAGAGTGGAGTGTTTTGGTGGGATAGTGGAGAGTTCTGAGCCCCTGGGTATGTGGCGTGCAGGCCCGGCCTCCTTGGAGTCTTATCAGGAGAGGGTTCTGTTTCTCTGGACTTGTCTTCCGTTGAGGTCAGGCTGAGAAAACAAGCAAGGGGCTGTGAGTCGCCACTGCTTGTATATGTGTGTGTGTGTGTGTGTGTGTGTGTGTGTGTGTGTGTGTGAGTGTGTGTGTGTGTGTGTGTGTGTGTGTGTGTGTGTGTGTGTGTGTGTGTGTGTGTGTGTGTGTGTGTGTGTGTGTGGTGTTTGAGAATGTGGGGATGTGTTGCTGTGTGTACGTGTGGGAGGGTGTTTGCATGGGTATGTTTATTTTGGGGTGGTGTGTGTGTGTGTGTGGGAGGGGTGGGTTGTGAAGGTGTGGGTGTATGTGTCTGTGTGGATGTGTGTTGATGGTGACGTGAGGGAGTGAGAGGTTGATGTTGAAGACAGAGGGAGTGAGAGGTTGATAGTGAAGACAGAGGGAGTGAGAGGTTGATGGTGAAGAGAGAAGGAGTGAGAGGTTGATGGTGAAGACAGAGGGAGTGAGAGGTTGATGGTGAAGAGAGAAGGAGTGAGAGGTTGATGGTGAAGACAGAGGGAGTGAGAGGTTGATGGTGAAGAAAGGAGTGAGAGGTTGATGGTGAAGACAGAGGGAGTGAGATGATGATGGTGAAGACAGAGGGAGTGAGAGGTTGATGGTGAAGACAGAGGGAGTGAGAGGTTGATGGTGAAGACAGAGGGAGTGAGATGATGATGGTGAAGACAGAGGGAGTGGAGTGAGAGGTTGATGGTAAAGACAGAGAGAGTGAGAGGTTGATAGTTGACACCAGTGTTCTTTGAAACTGTCCAGCCGTGCAGCTTTGCAGGGACACAGATGGACATATGGACCTCTGCGTAACCAGCACAAGACTAGGGTGACCAAACATTCTCTTTTACTCGAACATGTTCTCTTTATCTGAACATGTCCTGATTTTTTTAAGCTTAAAAAATTCACAACAAATTTCCGGGATTTTGTTTTTCTAGAGCTTACATAGAAGCTTACATTCGTTCAGAAACTAGTCCCGCCCTCCCCTACTCCGTTTGTTTCACTTTAGTGAGAAGGGAGAAGGACGAGTGGCTAACCCCGCCCCCCCAACGCCCCACCCCCGCTGAGGGGTCCTCTTTTTCTGCATATCAGCTCTGGACTTCCTACACAAGAATGGATGTAAAAGTGTGTTTGTGTTAATCGTAAAGTGATTGAAAAGGGCAAAAGGGCGATATCAATATAATTGCGCGTGTCCTCTTGCCTTAAATGATGGAGCTTTAATATTTGCCCGTACCTGTTGAATTTATTTTTCTGACAGTATTAAATGGATGCAAGTGAGTGCCCCCTGTTGGAGACTCACATGCAGCGCATAGAGTACGCGACATCCGCGATTAACCCGGTGTGTTTGTTGTGTTTGCTGTGTTGCAGAGTTGCGCCCCCCGGTGGAAGCTATGCGTCAGTGACACGGACAGTGCTCTGGGCTTCGCACTAGGAGCCCTCTTCGTCAAAGCAACCTTCACGGAAGACAGCAAAGCATTTGTGTGTCTTCCTGCATGCTTTAAAACTATTTCAATTACACATTTATTTCTTAATTAACAAATAATAACTACTCTAGTGCTCAATAAAGGGAACTTGACTAATACGGAATATAGCAGATTATTGAAAGATTATTATGGTAATAAAAATTTTAATTTCCCTGTTTAATTTACACTGTGGGCTTTCCTGTCTAAGTCACGTCATGTGGGGCACTGCACAACTGGATGAAGCTGTTCATGGCTCTGAAGCTTCTGGTGTTGTCTGTAAATACTAACCCCGCCCACTGCAGGTGCTAACCCCTCCCACCTTCGTCATGTATCTGCCAGGCTGAACACATGGTGTCTGAGATCAAAGGGGCTTTCGAGGACAGCCTGAAGCACGTGGGCTGGATGGATGATGACACCAAGAAAGCAGCCAAAGAAAAGGTGAGAGCTAAGCCTTTCTACGCTCCACCTCCACCCTCTACAACTACCTCTTCACCTCCACCCTCTACAACTACCTCTTCACCTCCACCCTCTACAACTACCTCTTCACCTCCACCCTCTACAACTACCTCTTCACCTCCACCCTCTACAACTACCTCTTCACCTCCACTCTCCTCCACTGTCTCCACACCTCCACTTTCTCCATACCCTCCACCCCTCCACCTCCACCCTCTACACCTACCTATCTCTTCACCTCCACCCTCCACCACCCTCTATACCTCTCTACACCTTCATTCTCCACCACCTTCTACACCTATCTCTACACCTCCACTCTCCTCCACCCTCTTCACCCACCTATCTCTTCACCTCCACCCTCCACCACCCTCTATACCTCTCTACACCTCCATTCTCCACCACCCTCTACACCTATCTCTACACCTCCACTCTCCTCCACCCTCTTCACCCACCTATCTCTTCACCTCCACCCTCCACCACCCTCTATACCTCTCTACACCTCCATTCTCCACCACCCTCTACACCTATCTCTACACCTCCACTCTCCTCCACCCTCTTCACCCACCTATCTCTTCACCTCCACCCTCCACCACCCTCTATACCTCTCTACACCTCCATTCTCCACCACCCTCTACACCTACCTCTACACCTCCACTCTCCTCCACCCTCTTCACCCACCTATCTCTTCACCTCCACCCTCCACCACCCTCTATACCTCTCTACACCTCCATTCTCCACCACCCTCTACACCTACCTCTACACCTCCACTCTCCTCCACCCTCTACACCTATCTCTACACCTCCACTCTCCTCCACCCTCTTCACCCACCTATCTCTTCACCTCCACCCTCCACCACCCTCTATACCTCTCTACACCTCCATTCTCCACCACCCTCTACACCTATCTCTACACCTCCACTCTCCTCCACCCTCTTCACCCACCTATCTCTTCACCTCCATCCTCCTCCACTGTCTCCACACCTCCACCTTCTCCATACTCTCCAACTCCATCCTCTACACCTATCTCTACACCTCCACTCTGCTCCACCCTCTACACCTATCTCTACACCTCCACCCTCTACACCCACCTATCTCTACACCTCCACTCTGCTCCACCCTCTACACCTATCTCTACACCTCCACCCTCTACACCCACCTATCTCTACACCTACACTCTCCTCCACCCTCTTCACCCACCTATCTCTTCACCTCCATCCTCCTCCACTGTCTCCACACCTCCACCTTCTCCATACCCTCCAACTCCATCCTCTACACCTATCTCTACACCTCCACCCTCCTCCACCCTCTACACCCACCTACCTCTTCACCTCCACCCTCCTCCACCCTCTACACCTCTCTACACCTATCTCTTCACCTCCACCCTCCACCACCCTCTACACCTCTCTACACCTACCTCTTCACCTCCACCCTCCTCCACCCTTACACCTACCCCCAGCTCCTCCGTCGCCTCGCCCATCTCACCGCCACCCCCTCATCTACCCTCCCCACCCCATTCTCCACCCTTTCTGCCTCCCGCACCTCCTGCAAGTGTACTAAGTGTACTAAGCCATGCGGTGGTACGGTTCTTCAAGGCCCAATGAACAAAGCACATGACAAAGCACACAGCACATGACACGCAGGAACAAAATGGCTGTATGTTAAAAATGTATCTTAATTTTCCACCATTGAACTAGATGTTTGCACTTGTCATTATTTGAAAGACCTGAATTAAATATATGTGGAACTTTATTTAACTCATTGTTATTTTATTGTGCTAATTGTGCTTAATTAGTTTACGTTATGTACTGGAACATTAAGCTACAATACACTCTCATGCACTATAGTGCCACCTGCTGGTAAGTTGTATAGTGAATGACCCTAACTGATCGATCATCTCCTCTAGGCAGATGCCATATACAATATGATAGGCTACCCAAAGTTCATAATGGATCCCAAAGAGCTTGATAAAGTGTTCAATGATGTAAGTACAGAATATATAACATTACTGGTTCTGCTACACTAAATAAATTCTAAATTGAAATGATATTCCACTGATCTTATTTAAAGCTCCATTACTATTATCATTATTATCATTGACAGTAATAATATTATTAAAAATACTACTAATAATATAAGCACTAAAAACTAAAATTCTAATCTCTAATGTTGTTTTGTGTGTCAGTTGGAGGTCGTATCAGACTTGTACTTCCAGAACGTCATGCACTACTACAGTTTCTCTGGACGGGTAACAGCTGACCAGCTGAGGAAAGCACCCAACAGAGACCAGTAAGGATCAACAACACACACGCGCGCACACACACACACACACACACACACACACACACACACACACACACAGTCAATGGTTTAGACACACCTGACTGAATGTATGTTTAAATGGTAATAAATGCATTTGAGTCTAATTGAATTCTTAAGTTTGAATTCTTAAGTTTGTTCCAAATGCTCAATTTTCTCACGCTCCACCTGACAGATGGAGCATGACTCCACCTACAGTGAACGCCTACTACAACCCCACCAAGAATGAGATAGTGCTTCCTGCCGGCATCTTGCAGTCTCCCTTCTACAACCACGCATGGCCAAAGTAAGAGGAGTCTCCTACACCTACAAGCATCCTACACCCACACACCACAGAGGTGGAGCAACCTCCACATCTCCTGGCATCATCATCCTAACATGTGAGAAGATACTGGTGCACTGTTTATTGACTCTTTTCTCCCTCCAGGGCTCTGAATTTCGGGGGTATTGGTGTAGTAATGGGCCATGAACTGACCCACGCCTTTGATGACCAAGGTATCCTCATATTAACCCATAATATTATGATAACTAATACGAAACATATTATAACCTAATATCTCTCTTATGTGTGAATATGTTTTGTGTGTGTGTGTGTGTGTGTGTGTGTGTGTGTGTGTGTGTGTGTGTGTGTGTGTGTGTGTGTGTGTGCCAGGGAGGGGGTATGATAAGGACGGGAACTTGCGATCATGGTGGAAGAACTCCTCCGTGGAGGCGTTTAAGCAGCAGACCCAGTGCATGGTGGAACAGTACAACCACTACAACATCAACAGCGAGCCCCTGAATGGCAAACACACGCTGGGCGAGAACATCGCGGACAATGGCGGACTCAAAGCTGCGTTTAAGGTGGGTCAACACCCCGCCAATGTAACTACCAGAGGGGGGAGAAGAGCACCTGTGCCCTCTAATTGAGGTAAAGCTGGGGGCTTTCTGGGGGTGGGGCTTCTGTCAGCAGTCTTTTCAAAGGCTCCCCACCCACATTCACATACACGACCCTCACCGGCAGACATACCACTTCTGAACAGTTTTGTGAGCTCTGATGTGGATGGGCGAGGTGAACACTATGAGGCGATGGGCGAGCTTTTGACTGGAAGCCTGAGGCCTGCTTTAACATGCCTTACTGAGTGGTCTGGATATGATGTGGGCTACTTACAGTATGTGTCACTGTCTTGTGTGCGCAGGCCTATGAGAACTGGGTCTGGAAGAACGGCGAGGAGCAGCTTCTGCCCGCGCTCGGCATGACAAACCCTCAGCTGTTCTTTGTGGGATTTGCTCAGGTTTGTCTGTTTTGTCATTATCCTGCTGCACGTCCACCGTTTACACCGACGTCTCACTCACGCTGCACGTGTCCAAGCTTGTTTACTGCTTTTGTTGTTGTTTTTGTTGTGGTAACCATGAAGGTGTGGTGCTCAGTGCGGACCCCCGAGAGCTCCCACGAAGGCGTGATCACGGACCCCCACAGTCCGTCCCGCTTCCGGGTCATCGGCACCGTCTCCAACTCCGCCGACTTTTCCAAGCACTTCGGCTGCCCGACAGACTCTCCCATGAATCCCAAGCGTAAATGTGAACTCTGGTGACCCCATGACCCCCCATGACAGTCTGGCTTGTGGCATGGGGCTTGCTGTTTGCCCGCCCCCTGGGTGGA
Organism: Brachyhypopomus gauderio; assembly: GCF_052324685.1. Lineage (NCBI taxonomy): Eukaryota > Metazoa > Chordata > Actinopteri > Gymnotiformes > Hypopomidae > Brachyhypopomus > Brachyhypopomus gauderio. Next base: position 28,332,993 of record NC_135211.1, on the reverse strand, counting down.
GCTGGGAGAAGACTGTTCCTTGGCCCCGCCTACCCACCCCCAGCTCCTCTCTCTGCCGCAGAAGCTGGCGGGTGTGGAGATGTTTGTGTTTTGATAGGGCCTTTTTTCTACTTCAGGCAGGATATGTTGAAATGTGCTTTGTAATGAGGGAATATGGATGGAACTCTTTAAACACTGGAAACCTGGTTCACGCGGAGAAAGTTTTGGTAATCAGGTTGTGTAAATACATAATTGCTTATCGTGTGCTTATTTTCTGAGGCTAATATTTATTTTCTTCTTATGTTAAATTGTATGTGTACACACACACACACACACACACACACACACATATATATATATATATATATATATATATATATATATATATATATATATATATATATATATATATATATATATATATATATATAAATACACATCCATGATTCATGTGGGTAATATCAGTGGCCTTCAGGCTTCAGCACCACACCTGCAGTGAGCTGTTTGGCATTTTAGCTGCTCGGACTCCCACTTGAAGGGCTTCATCATTCTCTCCAGTGTGCCAGGAGCAGGAGGAGCTGAAGTGTGGCCTTCAGGCCTGGGATCAGTAGATAACAGTTTAAACCAATCAAGCCGTGATTTACACCAAAGTGAAACCTCAACCTTCTGCTCACACTACATTACAGAAATATGGCATGAGACTTTTCTCCAAATAGGGTTTAGCACAGAATCCAGAAAAAATAACTGTAAAGACATAAAGAGCACAAATGCACATAAAGTCACTTCTCTTGTGCAAACAGTAACTGCACAACAGAGTCAGAATCCTGTCATTCAGTGAGTTACTACATTTGCACGTTACACAGTTTGCTTCTATTACTTTGCATGTTTTGAGGTTATGAGATTTTCTAAAACACCACAACATATGCAAAGTGCTTTAGTAAATCTCAACTCATTTTAAAATAGATCTGACCATTATAATAATCCATCTCTCATGAGATTTAACATGACGTTGGTCATCTTTTGTCATTCATTTCTTATTTCAATATTGTAATTTTGATTTTGTTTGGGAGCACGTAAGCTGACACTGAATATGGCATATTTTATTACCAGAGGACAAGTCTAGCACGCACTGCAATATTTGAAACCTTGTTTGTAGTGAAAGTGTGTGAACTGACTTGGTCCTGAATGGCTGCATTTGGTGGAATTTCTGGAATTTTGTCAGGATTCATACATCATCGTAGAGCAGGAGCCGCGGATTCTGGATTACTTTGTTCTTTTTCAGACCACAGGACTGAGATCCGCAGGCACAGTGGGAACCTGACACGCGATGCGCGCTTGTCCCACAGATACAGACTCTGCCCTGCCAAGAGGTGGGCACGCGCTTTTCTTCGGATATGAAAACTGAGATTCAGACACACTCAGCCCTGCACGTCATTGGTCGCTGCTATAGCCCAAGATTAGGCCGTGCCTAGCCCACGTCAATATTGAATTAATCGCCTCTCTTTAGTTAAAAGGAGAGGGGGAAGGTGATAGAAATGAACCAGCAAATTTTTTTAGGGTGCAGAACACACAAGAAAACGGTCAATTAATATTCACATTAAAGTGATTTTTTAAATTATTTAGCCCCAAAATTGTGTGTATTTGTGTATATTAGTCATGCAATTATATCAGCATCGGCATTTTAGGTCTACTGTGTACTGTGTAGTGCGGGACAATTTAAACTAACAGTTGATAAAATGGAAGTCAAGACTGCCTGACTCCTCCCAGTTGAGTTTATACCATAACGTAACTCATAATAATGACGACAGTTATACCGTAGTCTAGTCTCACCCTCCGTAGTCCTCACCCATCAAATATGTGCTGGGTCAATTTCCCATCAATGTTTAATGTGCAATTGCAATGCCGATGTGAAATTTATACATAATGTAAGTTTAAAAGACGCGTGTCTATTATTTGGACCAGTAACCGTGGACTCGTTTAAAACTTTTATGAACTTTTTTCCCTCTTGAATGTACTGCCTCTAGATGGCGCTGCGCACACACACACAGTCTTTGGGAATAACGTTACAAAAGAATTGAAGATTCGGTTTTGCTTGTAGATTTCAGTTGAACTTAGGTGACATATGCATAAAATGTATTGTTTATTGATTTTTCAGATACATATTAAAAGCCTAATGCACGGGTTACTTTGAAGTCGTAATCTTTTTCTCTCTGTTGAGGGTGTCAGTTAGACCACGCCCCTTGCAACCTTAACGCTTTGCAGGTTTGTTTTGGAAATAATAAGAGTAGCGTCACTATTGGTATATTGTGCAGATTAGTCGCCCTGCAGATTTACTGTCTGGAACACGTGACACGAGCTGGAATAAATGACACCGCTTTACATTTTGTGGAGGCGCGTAAGAAATTCTTTGCAAGTGAGACGTCACTTTTCCTTCGCCTGAGGTAAACCGAGTGTTTCCGAAATCTGTCGACGTTTGTCGAGTCGTCCGTCCTGCCGGACTGCTTGAGGTGGCCGCAACGCCATGTTGAGCGAAACTCCGCGATATCAATGAGAAAAACACTTTCCGAAAAAATGCTGCGAATATAAACGGCGTGAAGCGAGTCCGGAGACGATCACCGGGGATTTACACCGGGGGTCCGCGACGATCCAGGGCGCCGAGGGGGCCGAACCCCCCGACCGTCCCCATGAACAGCAGCGCCTACACCCGCCACAGAACCGGGCGACTATAACGAAAAATGGCTTTTTGTGTTCCAATAGCGAGATACACACATTCCGCGGAGGATTAACGGGCAGCGGGACGAGGAGCGCCACCGGGTTGTGCCTACGCATGATAGACAGGCGTACTCTGGACCCACATTTATCCGCCTCTTCTTTTTCTTTTGTTTTCATTTTCTGCGATGAGTTTGCCACCGAAAGTGGTGCCGAAACCAGCCGCCGTCGCCGTTAGTGGACCTGTAACGGGGCCGTCCAGCCAGCTGCGGGCGACCCTCACCTCGGTGTCGTTACCACCGGGAGCCCCAACCGCCCCTCAGCCGCCTGCTGTTCCGCCACATCAGTATCCTTCACCGGTCACCGGTAACCCGCGTTTCGGTCGGACAGGTACCGACGGAGAAGACTCCGGCGGTGCGCCGGACGAGCTGCACGTTCGTGTGTAGATAACGGCGGCCGCTGTCGCTAACGCGCGCGGGCATCACTGGCTCGAGCTGGCGAGCGCGCGACCACCCGCTCGAATTGGGTCTGTTCACCACAACAGGGGAGTCGGTACCGAGCCCGCGAACCCAACGTTCACGTCCCCCGGCGTGGACGTTTGTCTTGGCGGCAGCTGTGTGTCCTGCACGGTCTGTCCGGTCTAACGGGTGTGTGTCGGTTGGGCTCGCCGCCTCACGTCTCCCAAAGTCGCCCGCGCTTTGTTCGGGGAACTTGACAATTCCATCTTTGTGTGAGCGGGACGGTTAACGGAGCTAACTGGGCTAACGGAGCTAACGGGGCTAGCAGAGCTGAGGTAAATCAGCACGGCGAAACACCTCAGCACAAAGGCCACGGCCACACCGTACGGGAACGGTCATATGGAAGGTTTGACGGTGAAACGTTTGAACGGAATAAATCCGGTCCCGTTGCTGACGGAGGGACGATGTCGTGCTTGTTTTATTGTATTAACGGTGTTTTCGGGGGGTTTGCCGCAGGTGCCGTTTACTGCGCCGTGTAGGACCGGCTGTCACGTGACTCTCGTGTAGCTGAATGTACGTTAACGGATCGGAATACGATACACCGCATCCCGGCGCAGCCGTTAAATCACCGGGTCTCAGTCGTGGCCCCGGTGCACCGAGGATCTGGTGTGTCTCGTTCAGACCGCGAGATGCTTCACATTAGCTAGTCGGTTGAGTGACGTGGGGAAACGGTTGGTTGAGTCGCGATTATAAGGTTCATTTTCCTTCGTTTCCGTTCCAGTGAGTGTTGAGATGAACCAGGTGTAACTTTGCCCCTTGTCCTTGAGTTCAGAGCTGGCTAAGAAACATCCACCATGTCACAGCCGCTCCTCTTGGACGAGTGAATGCCGAAGCCTGCTCGACAAGTCTGCTATGTTCCTCTAATCACAGCATCGTTTTCCTTCTGGTATCTTAATGGCTTGATTGTCCAACTAGTAGTGTTGTATGATACGGGGGCAAAATCACAGTGACTGTATTGTTCCCTATTGTTGCAGCAGGATATGTTGTGATACAGTAAAAGAAATTGTCATCTATCCTTGGCTAAAGACGTAGTAAAACTGGGTTGGTTGGATTCTGTAATTGACTTGCACTGTCATCACAGCACCAACAGAGGGTTAATTGCAAGGGTCAGTATTGCAAGGGTCAGTATCGTGATAAAGACAAACAAGCGATATATTGTGCCTGCAAAAAACTTTGCTAGGCCAAATGGTTGAGCAATAGACCAGGCATAATGACACAATGCAATCTCAGCCACTTGATTAATGCCCTTGTTTGTTTTGTAAGCTACGCAGGGTGAACTTCACTGGAGTGATGGTGTATTTGAGGATTGTGGTGGTGGTTTCTTCTTGTAACCGTTTGTATTTAAAAGAATACTCCACAAGACAGTAAGGGTAAGAAATGAAAGTTCACAGTTCTTGTAGAAAATCACATCAGCTATGAATACCTTGATCTAGTCCTCTTTAAACTTATTATACAATAAAAAAAAAATATTATAAAATTATAGTATTATATTTCACTCGCCACTAGCAATGTTTCAGGGAAACAGCACCTGCTCATAATGTTTTGTGAAATTAAATTAAACCGTTGTTAAGTCCGCTAGCAGAAGCCAGCATCGCTTGCTTTGTGTCACTTCCTTTGAGTCATTCATTCAGGGTCACAGTTCAAGTCCTCAGGATGTTGTAATGCTGTCCCATTGGTCTTGAGTTGCTGAGTTAGGTGCGTCTTCCTCTTGTCTGTCTGAAAATGTGATAATTGTTTCCCTATGAGTTCTGCTACCATCATGTGATTGGCCGCAGTTTGACCTTTGTACCTGTCCCGACCCTCCAGGGCAGGGTGTGGAGCGGTTCAGAATAGCTTGACAGCGTGTGCATCAGCTCTTGTCGCCTCAGTACCAAATCCAAGTCTTGATCTCGATCTTATCTTAATCTTAATCTTAAATCGTCCTCTTGCTTGCCTGTCCTTTCGTAGTGACAAGCATCTTGTGATTCAGGTGTGTGCCATGAGCCTCTTCGCTCTGAGCTGTGCTTGTCATCCTCGCTGCAACATTAAATCTTCATCTTGTAGTCTCCATCCTGGTGTTTTTAATCTGGCCACGATCATAACTCCTAAAGCACACTGGTGTTCTCGGTGCTGATCACTGACATTCCTCCAGCTGCCAGAAAGTGCCAGAGCCTCAAATCATCTTCTGGCTGTTTCTGTTGTTGGGATGGAGAGGCTGTACAGTTGAGATGTGGTTTTGTTTCTCTGCTGGCTGGATTCTTCTGGTGGCCGTGCCCTCATGTCTGTTCTAGCATTTCCATTTTCACTGTGAGGGTCCGAGCGTGTTGTGTCTGATGTTTCGGGGTCTTTGAAACAAATGTAGTGTCACATTTGACCATTTTCTCCCATCAAATGACTCAAATGGGGCAAATAATTCAACACAAACTCATCATGAAAGTACGTTATATGTTTGTTACATTTACAGCTGTCATATGCACATGTAGGCCTACATCTGTTGTTTTTAAACCTATTTTTCTAAGGAGAGAAATTCTTACTCTTTCTGTCTGAGGAGTGTGGGACCATGTGTTACTCTCTGTTGATGATGTTGCCAAGAGTGCTATGTGTGTGTGTGTGTGTGTGTGTGTGTGTGTGTGTGTGTGTGTGTGTGTGTGTGTGTGTGTGTGTGTGTGTGTGTGTGTGTGTGTGAGAGGGGGAAGGGGGCGGTGCTGCTGGTTACCAGGGCAACGGCTAGCCCATGCGTCTGCTGCTGCTCCCTTCACACAATAGCAGCGCTGCTTAGCATTCAGGGTGGGTGTGTGTGTGTGTGTGTGTGTGTGTGTGTGTGTGTTGGGGCAGGGGGTGGAGCTTTCCTCTGCCTGCCAACAATGGCACAGGTCACCCGGCGTCTCTGGCTCCTGCCTTTGACCCCGCCCACTCCCCCAGACAGGCAGGCTAGACCCAGCGTTCATTCCTCTAATCATTTCTCTCATTCTTTTCACTCTCCTCATTTTCCTTCTCTTTTCTATGTTTGCTAGTGTGTTACAGGGTAGCAGTACTCAACACGCTCTCTCTCTCTCTCTCTCTCTCTCTCTCTCTCTCTCTCTCTCTCTCTCTCTCTCTCTCTCTCTCTCTCTCTCTCTCTCTCTCTCTCTCTCTCTCTCTCTCTCTCTCTCTCTCTCTCTCTCTCTGTGAATACCTGTGTAGCTGTGTAAAGAGCCAGTGGCTGTTGGCCCAGAATGCAGCTGGGGTCCCTCCCCAACGCTGGCGCATGGTTCAGCTTTTCTGTGCGTGACGCAAACTCACCGGAAGGGTCGCCGAGTTTCTGTCCTCTTTCTCCAAGTCGGACACGCTGGAGCCATTCCACCCTGGCAGAGCAGTGCTCAGAATATGCTCCTCAGGTGTTTACCTTCTGACACGTACCTGGTCTCCTGTACCTGCGGGGTCATACAGGGCGTGTGTGTGTGTGTGCATGCGCGCCTTCTCCAGGGGCAATTCCCAGACTGCACTGGTGTTTGCACTGAAAACCTATCTGGCTCTGTGTGCAAACAGCAACTTAATCAGGGCTGCGTCTTGCACGTCAAGAAACGTCTTCATCTCTCCGCGGCAACCGGTGTAGATGGTGAATTACTCGTTTCACATTAGTTATGGTTACTTTAAGGTGTGTTGGTGATCTGTAGCTTGGCTCTAAGGTAAAGTCACTCGTTGTCGTGGTGACATACTGTGCTGGATCATCTTGTATGAGTACCTGCTGTTGTCAAAATATGTATACATGATCTCCACGGTTACGCCAGCTGTGTTAACATGGTGCCTTTCATCTACATCTTTCTTGCAGTCTGACACTAAAACTTTACATATGGCCTCACCTCTCTTTCTTTATTTCTTTTTTTCTTTCTTTCAGAGTGATGTTGTAAAAGGGGTTATGTAGTGAGATAACTGGGAGCCTGTGTTGTCCTGACGATGAGAGGATGGTTAGAAGGCAAGATATGGTCCACTCCCCTTAGAGGGACCACTTTACTACAGCGGACACCTTACTACAGCGGACACCTTACTACAGCGGACACTTTACTACAGGGGACACTTTACTACAGCGGACACCTTACTACAGCGGACACCTTACTACAGGGGACACCTTACTACAGGGGACACTTTACTACAGGGGACACTTTACTACAGCAGACACCTTACTACAGCGGACACCTTACTACAGCGGACACTTTACTACAGGGGACACTTTACTACAGGGACCGCTTTACTACAGCGGACACCTTACTACAGCGGACACTTTACTACAGGGACCACTTTACTACAGCAGACACTTTACTACAGGGACCACTTTACTACAGGGGACGCTTTACCACAGGGACCACTTTACTACAGGGGACGCTTCACCACAGGGACCACTTTACTACACGGGACACTTCACTGAATGGAGCCTGACACAGAGTCGTACCTACAGCTCTCAGAAGACGCCTGTAGCAGCTCAGGCAAAGCCAGCCTGGTGTATGCACAACAATTCTCAAAACAAGATACCATGTTAAAGGCCTTTTCCAAGTACCACATCTCATGAGGTCTCTGAACTTTTCTGGAAAGCTTGATTTATATTATCCAAGGCAACATTGGAATATCGTAAATGGAAAATAGCCAGTGGCAGAAATCTTGTCTTCAATGTTTAGGGTGGGGAGGTGTGTGTGTGTGTGTGTGTGTGTGTGTGTGTGTGTGGAGCTGTGTAGTGTTGTATGTCAATGTTGTAAGTTTGTAGTATCTAAGTGGCGTGTGTTTAGGGCGTTGTGTAGTATTGTAGATGGCGTGTGTGTGTGTGTGTGTGCAAGCTGTTCTTGGTTTTCCACCATCTGCTGCGTTTCTATTCTGTCATCTGTGGTGGCACTCTCAGGTACAACAGCCTCTCTGTCTCTCTCTTTCTCTCTATCTTGCTCTATCTCTGTCTCTTTCTCTCTTTTTCTCTCTATCTCCACATCTTTCTTCCTTCTTCGCTCTTCTGTCTCTGTGTCACCCTCTCTTTACCACATGACCAATCTCTCTCCCTCTCCATTCTACAACCATCTCAAAACCTGTTTTAGGAGCTGTGTAGCCTGACTGTGCAGTAGTAGCTGTGCGGTGTAGTCTTGACTGTGTAACACTAGCTGTGCAGTGTAGTATTGACTGTGTAACACTAGCTGTGCAGTGTAGTATTGACTGTGTAACACTAGCTGTGCGGTGTAGTCTTGACTGTGTAACACTAGCTGTGCGGTGTAGTCTGACTGTAACACTAGCTGTGCGGTGTAGTCTGACTGCAGTAGTAGCTGTGCGTTGTAGTCTTGACTGTGTAACACTAGCTGTGCGGTGTAGCCGGACTGTGTATCACCAGCTGTGCGGTGCAGCCTGACTGAAGTAGTAGCTGTGAGGTAATATCAGAGCTGTGCGGTAGTAACTTTGCTGTGTCATAGCAGCTGTGCTGTCCATTCACAGTGCAGATCTCCATGCCTCATTGCCTCCACCTCTATCCCAATGCTACACTGAGTTTAGGGTGCAAACAGGGCACTGTTGATATGATGAGGACTCTGTGACCTTCAGGAGATCAAGGTGTTGTGGTTACCAGCTTACTTGGGTCTCTCTCTCTCTCTCTCTCTCTCTCTCTCTCTCTCCTCTCACTCACTCACTCACTCACTCACTCACTCACTCACTCACTCACTCACTCACTCACTCACACACACACACACGGTGGCCCCTATACCACCTTTGGATTTGACTCTGTCTCTCGGGACTAAGCCCTGGCGTGCCTGATGGCGGGAGTTTATCCCAGACTCCTCCCGAGTCCCATGCAGGCCCTGTGCTGGCAGCGTGCTGCACGTGTGCAGAGGGTCATGACATGGACCTGGGGTCACCTGCCCCAGCCCCAGAGCCCACACAGTCCTACCACTGCTACAGCCATGACCCCTGCGCCATGGAAATGACCTCCGATGACCCTGAGAGGGCGTCGCTCCAGTAGTGGAATGCAGAATATGTGGAGAGCGGAGCAATGCTGGTTCACACACACACACACAGATACACAAATGCACGCACACACACCCCACACACAGATACACACCCCTACTGCACCCCTGGAGTACAGGCTACAGACAGAGAAGCAAACAGTGTCTTACACACACACACACACACAGATACACACCCCTACTGCACCCCTGGAGTACAGGCTACAGACAGAGAAGCAAACAGTGTCTTACACACACACACACACACACACACACACACACTCAGAGCCTCAGTCTGTGAGTTTAAGGCAGTTATGAATGAGACCTCTCACCCCATGGTGCTTTCTCTCCCTCTTCCTACTTTTTTCTTCTATCTCTCTCCCTCTCTGTTTCTCCCTCTGTCTCTCTCCCCCTCTCTCTTTTTTCTTTCTCTCACTTGCTCCTCTCTCCCACCCCTTTTCTCTCCCCAATTTCTCTATCCCTTCTCCCACTCTCTCTCCTCCCCCCCCCCCCCCTCTCTCTCTCTCTCTCTCTCTCTCTCTCTCTCTCTCCCTCTCTCCCCCTCTCCTCCTCTCACTTTCTCTCCCCTCCCCCTCTTGTCTTTTTTTCACTCCCAGTTACCTCGCTTTTCTTTCTTTTTAAGCGCCCCCTCCTTTCCATCTCTCACTCGCTCTCAGGGGTTATGTTGGCAGGTTGCCAACACAGATAGGAGGTGTGTGTGTGTGTGTGTGTGTGTGTGTGTGTGAGAGAGAGAGAGGGAGGGAGGGAGGTAGGATCCAGGGAGGCGGGATTACACTGAAAGCCCACAGGGTGTTGAAGAGAAGGAAGGAGGAGAGACAGATCTTGGCGTTTCCCCGAAATCATGTGACCTGCCAGCGCCTTCATCCAGAGACCTGCCTGAGCTGCTTTTTCTCTCCCTCACTCTCTCTGTCTCCCTCCCTCCTTCGCTCCCTCCCTCCTGCTCTTTGCCATCTCCCCCTTTCCTCCTTCGTCAGTCTCAGATCTGAACTTCTCCTTCCTCTGCTGTAAGTGACCTGCATATCTTTGAGCACGGGAGCCATCGGTCCAGCCCTTAACGAGAGAGTTAACGAAGGTGTTAACGAGCGTCACCAGGAGCATTAATGAGGGTGTTAATTAGAGCGTGATCTTGTTTGAAGCCTACCTGTGGGTGGTAGCACCTGCCACGTAGCCACAGCTGATGGACTGGGATCACATCGCTGACTGGGCATTGCTGTGACAACGCAGTCTTTACGAGACACTTGCGGGAAACTGCCGTCGTGTTCCTGCTGCGGCCGTCAGAACAGCTGCAGTAAATCACTCTCTGAAATCTGTATGGGGAAGAGTAACCAGACACCATGAACAAAGATGCCAGGCGTTTTGTCGTGTGATTTGTGGTAATCAGTGTAGTATGAAATTAATAAAGTTAAAGGGCACAAGGGGAGGGTGGCGGTTTGCCAGAAGAGCCGGTGTAAGGGCTGTTGTGGTACAGTCCGCATCCCACCGTGGCGATCCATGTCGGGATTTTGGCCTGACTTGCTACTCTGGTGAAGGGACGTGCTGTACTGAGGAGGGGAATGTAGACTTTTTGGGGAGAGGAGGGTGAGAATGTGGCGAAGTCCCACATAACTGTGTGTGTGTGTGTGTGTGTGTGTGTTTGAAATTAAGTTTCCAGAGAAATGGAACATTTCAGACACATGTCCTTTATCAAACATCTCCAAGGTTTCCAGACCCTTGGTTGGTGGATTGGGTAGTGTGTGGTAGGTCGGTAGGTGTGTGGTGGGTAGGTGGTGTGTGTGGTGGGTAGGTGGTGTGTGTTCAGTAGGTGGGTGTGTGTTTCTTGGCACTATGGGTGCAGTGGGTCATTACATGCAGTAGGTCTTACATCAGCTCAGTGCACAATTTGTCAATAAGCAGAAGTGTATCATGTTGTACTGTATGGTAAACGTGTCCCAGCACTGATGTTTCGATGGCAGCACTTCTGTTGAGGCCTGTTGCGTGCGGCCGCTGGCTCCTTAACCCTGTGCCTTCCAGAATCACGCGGGTGCCTCTGTTGGAGGAGAGGATATTTCCCTCTCAGCCTGGGGTGACTGCAGTGTACAGTGTGAGTAACCACACACACGCGCACACACACACACACACGCACAGCCCAACGTCATCACCGTTTCACCTCAAGCTCCTAGCACTCCACAGCCAGTTAAAACGAATGTGATGATTGAGCATGCACTCTACGTCGTACAGGGTGACATGTACCTGCACGTGTATGTGTGGCCGCACGTCTTGTCCCACAACTCCCTGAAGCTGTCTGATGTTGGGGCAGAGTAGTCCTGGGGCCCTGGACATGCGGAGGCCCTGGACAGTAGTGTTGCAGTCAGGGCACGTTCAGGGTTCCACCTGGTTGGAGTGTGAGGTGATCTGTGCATGTCTGCACCTCTACGTATCTGCACCTCCACGTATCTGCACCTCCACATGTCTGCACCTCCGCTTATATCTGCACCTCCACGTGTCTGCACCTCCGCTTATATCTGCACCTCCACGTGTCTGCACCTCCGCTTATATCTGCACCTCCACGTGTCTGCACCTCCACGTGTCTGCACCTCCGCTTATATCTGCACCTCCACGTGTCTGCACCTCCGCTTATATCTGCACCTCCACGTGTCTGCACCTCCACGTGTCTGCACCTCCACTTATATCTGCACCTCCACTTATATCTGCACCTTCACTTATATCTGCACCTCCACGTGTCTGCACCTCCGCTTATATCTGCACCTCCACGTGTCTGCACCTCCGCTTATATCTGCACCTCCGCGTATATCTGCACCTCCGCGTATATCTGCACCTCCGCGTATATCTGCACCTCCATGTGTCTGCACCTCCGCTTATATCTGCACCTCCGCTTATGTCTGCACCTCCGCTTATGTCTGCACCTCCGCGTATATCTGCACCTCCACGTGTCTGCACCTCCGCGTATATCTGCACCTCCACGTGTCTGCACCTCCGCTTATATCTGCACCTCCACGTGTCTGCACCTCCGCTTATATCTGCACCTCCACGTGTCTGCACCTCCGCTTATATCTGCACCTCCACGTGTCTGCACCTCCGCTTATATCTGCACCTCCGCTTATGTCTGCACCTCCGCTTATGTCTGCACCTCCGCGTATATCTGCACCTCCACGTGTCTGCACCTCCGCGTATATCTGCACCTCCACGTGTCTGCACCTCCGCTTATATCTGCACCTCCGCTTATATCTGCACCTCCACTTATATCTGCACCTCCATGTGTCTGCACCTCCGCCGGCCAAAGATGGGCACCTCCCGCCTGTTGTGAATCCGAATCTGTCTCTCTGTGTCTGTACACGTCTCTCTCTCTCTCTCTCTCTCTTTCTGTGTCTCTCTCTGTCTGTAGACATCTCTCTTTCTGTCTGTACACTCTCTCTGTCTCTTTCTGTCTGTAGACACCTCTCTCTCTCTGTCTCTTTCTGTCTGTAGACACCTCTCTCTTTCTGTCTGTAGACACCTCTCTCTCTCTGTCTCTTTCTGTCTGTAGACACCTCTCTCTGTGTCTCTTTCTGTCTGTATACACCTCTCTCTCTGTGTCTCTTTCTGTCTGTAGACACCTCTCTCTCTCTGTCTCTTTCTGTCTGTAGACACCTCTCTCTTTCTGTCTGTAGACACCTCTCTCTCTCTCTCTGTCTCTTTCTGTCTGTAGACACCTCTCTCTGTGTCTCTTTCTGTCTGTATACACCTCTCTCTCTGTGTCTCTTTCTGTCTGTAGACACCTCTCTCTCTGTGTCTCTTTCTGTCTGTAGACACCTCTCTCTCTCTGTCTCTTTCTGTCTGTAGACACCTCTCTCTCTGTCTCTTTCTGTCTGTAGACACCTCTCTCTGTGTCTCTTTCTGTCTGTAGATATCTCTCTGTCTCCCTCTTTTTGTCTGTAGACATCTCTGTCTGTAGATATATATATCTGTATCTCTATTTCTGCCTGTATACCTCTCTCTCTCTCTCTCTCTCTCTCTCTCTCTGTACACAGCTCTCTCTCTCTCTCTCTCTCTCTCTCTCTCTCTCTGTACACAGCTCTCTCTCTCTATCACTCTTCCTCTCTCCCTGTCAGATACGCTCCCCTTCTTGCTTTGTGGAGGTTCTGGGATCTGTCCGGTATCATATCTTTCCCTGGTTCACCTCCTCTGGGTTCTGGTCCAGTATATCTCTGGCACCTGCATCTTCCAGGGGTTAATGTGCCTTTTCCATGACGTACCAGGTCCCCCACAGGTCAGGGCGCTGTTTTGTGGTGCTGGTGTAGGCAGAATGGCACCATTGTCTTAAGAGGAGTCAGGTTCGTTGTTGAGACTGTTAGATGTTAGATATTTGTGTCTGGTGTCAGTGGCTTTAGATTACATGCGGAACAAAAGTTTATGAAACTCTTGGTACAGCTGCCACTGAGTAGTTGATTAGATGCTATGTTTGGATGGGTGGATGTGTGTGTGCATGTGTGTGCGTGTGTGTGTGTGTGTGTGCGTGCGTGTGTGTGAGACTAAGAGGAGAGGTTCTGGAGTAGTGGTGAAAACTCCCATGCTGCTTCCCAAACAGACATGCACATCTAACCCTTTTCACACATTGTATACAATGTTCGTACATTAAAGTTAAGAATTGTTGTGTTATGTGTGGACATGCTGGCACAGACCCTGATTCATCAAGCTGTGTGTGTGTGTGTGTGTGTGTGTGTGTGTGTGTGTGTGTGTGTGTGTGTGTGTGTGTGTGTGTGTGTGTGTGTGTGTGTGTGTGTGTGTGTTCTGCACTACAGGTTCCAAGGCACCCTGGTCCTCCATACCCAGGTCATGATCTGAGCAAAGGACATCTAAACATGGCGGGGGCAGGGCCAAGCCACGCCCCTTCATCTGCTCTGTCTCAGGTATCTGCACCCCCAGCCCCGCCCTACCGCTACATCAAAGGCTGGGAAGCAGGCGCAGGGGTAAGTCTGTTCGCAACCCAACGACATCTTGTCTGTCTCTCTACACCTGTCTGTCTGTTTGACGATGTTTCTGTGCATGAGTGCTTGTATTCTTCTGTTTCACAATACCTCCATATTGTGTTACTGTAACTGTTGCCTCATGGAGAGATTTCTCTCTCCTCAAACGTATGCACAGCACAACAAGTATTAACAAAAAACAAAAGACAAGAATAAACTTTAGTTCAAAGGCTCTGTTCTCTGTAACAAGGAGCAGTTCATTCTCAGGAGAAACAGCTCGCTTTGATGATTGTTCATATTGATCTTCGCTGCCCAAAGGTCTTTTGCCCCAACCTGACTATGCTGGCTAGTCTTCTGGCCCACTCACCACTTCTCCAACTCATACTGCCTCCGTCACCACTCTATGGGCCTGTAGGTTTGTGGATGTAGACAGGGCCTACATACCTCTCACCCTGAGGAATCTCCACCTGGCTCTGGACAGCAGCACTGTTCACATTACATCATACATAATTTCTTGATCATTCCAAAAATATAAAAATATACATTCCGACTTTCCCACATGACCTCAAACTCTCATTATCTGTGTGTTTGTGTGTGTGTGTGTGTGTGTGTGTTTGTGTGTGTGTAGACCCAACACCATTTTATATGGATTCATTCACACCTCCAACAGTCAGAGGCTCTTTAGACACATACACACACTCTAATTTCTAACAGTCAGGGGCTTTTTATATACACACACACACCCCAAGTACATATTCCAGTGAGTGGGAGATCTTTAGAATGTGGAACGGGGGGGGGTTTCAGTCCTCCTTTCTGTATTAAGGAGCGCTGCCAATCTAATAATAGTCTTTAACAGCTTCAACTGTAACGTTCCTACAACTCTCCCCACACTCATTCTCACACACATCTGCACACACACACACACGAGCGCCCACACGCGCACACACACATGCACACACGAGAGCCTGCACGCACACACACACACACACACACACACGAGCGCCCGCGCAAATGCACACACACATACATACACACAAAGCCCATAAGTGGTGCTTCAGCTTTGGCTGTATCTGAGGTTGATTGTAGGCAGAATTACGGTCTTGCTCCCTTTCTATGTAATAGCAACTCTTCCCCTCCACTTGCACACACACACACACACACACACACACACACACACACAGTGATCAGAGGTGTCAATTCCAGGTTCAGAAAGTAAAAGTCCTCACCAGGATTTTGCTCAGGCTTCCTGGATTTTGTTGATTCCACTAATTTTACCTGGATTGCACTAATTAGAAAATCTAGCAAGCTTGAGCAAAATCCTGGTGAGGACTTTTACTTTCTGAACCTGGAATTGACACCTCTGACAGTGATATATTTCTTCATATCTTCTCTATATCCTTTGCTGGAATGACTGCAACAAGGTGTCCTGTAATTTGTACATTTTGACTTTTTAACATTTGTTTGCTTTAATGTTGTATTTATATGTGTGTGCGTATGTGTGCATGTGTGTGCATGCATATTTGCGTGTGTGTGTGTGTGTGCACATGTGTGTATTTTTCTGACTTTCATGGCCCTGGTTGTATGTTTCCAGCCTGCCTACAGCCCATCACAGAGCGCCGGCTCCACCCCCCTCGTGTACTCTCCACAGACTCAGCCAATGAACGTGCAGCCTCCAAGTCGGCCAGTAAGGGTAGCTCCTCCCACAACCTTACAGTCACCAGGGGAAAAACCTGGTGTTTAGCTGTTATTCACAATACTGAGGGTTTCTCCACATGTTGGGTGGGGGGGGGGGGGGGGGGGGGGGGGGGATCCAACTGAGATTTGTCTGACTGATAATTCATGTTGTGTGATTTCAGCCACCACTGTGTATTCAGTCAGAATGTCAGGCAGCTACTGGAATTGCAAATGTCTCTCTTATGAGGACAGAATCAGATAAAATCATTCAGCTGCTGTTACTAGTTTACCAAACAGCACTTATGAATAGAACGAAAGCAACTGGTGATGGAACAATGAAAGTCTTAGAAAGCAGTAAAAAAATGTAACTATTAATTTATTAATCCATTAACTTTAATTATAAAGATGTTATTTATTAACTAAGTTTGTAAGACATAAAATCATAATGCAGAACACTTGAACACCATCTCTCTGTGATTCCCGCCCCACGTGATCTGCTAGAGTAGCTGTGATTGGATGATGAGTGTTGGGCAGTAATGATGTCGTGAGTCAGTCAAAGGGGACGTGTCTCTGCGCCCCACGTTCAGCTGTGTGTCCCCAGGCTACTGCCCTGCTGACAGGCGCACACTTCACATAGTCATTAGCCCCATGCTGACACCTACCAGGAGAGCTGTGTGTGTGTGTGTGTGTGTGTGCGCGTGTGTGTGTGCGCGCGTGTGTGCGCGTGTGTGTGTGTGCGCGCACGTGTGTGTGTGTGTGTGTGCGCACGTGTGTGTGCGAGTGTGTAAATGCCAAATAAGCTGTTCCCATTGTTACTATAATAATAATCTCTCTCTCTCTCTCTCTCTCTCTCTCTCTCTCTCTCTCTCTCTCTCTCTCTCTCTCTCTCTCTCTCTCTCTCTCTCTCTCTCTACCTGCTCCTGCGTCTGTCCCCGTCTCCATCAGTTTGTGACGGCGCCTCGACCTGCTCACCACCAGGTACCGCCTCCATCACTCTCTCTGAATACCCCCCCACTAATGCCCACAGTACTACTCAGGAGCCTGGGGTCATCACCATGTGACTCGGGCTGCTAGAGTCAGGCGGAGTTCTCCACACTCAGCTCTGGCCAGCAGGGAGCGGGCGCGGGATGCCGAGTGCGGGATGCCGGGTGCGGGATGCCGGGTGCCGGGTGCGGGACACGTGCAGCGTGTAGCATTGCAGCTTGGCTCTGCTCACGTGCTTCTGGTCACGTGGGTCACATCAGCACCTGTTCAGGCAGCAGAAGAGAGCGTGTGGTCCTACAGTGAGCTCAGCGCTTCACACTGCTGCTGTGGGACCGGTAGGGCTCTGCAGTGTTGAACTCACATGGTGGAGCAGAGTCCACCAGTCCCACACATTCTGCCAAGGAGTGGAGTGGAGTGGGTTTTTGTGGGAGGGGCTTGGACAGGATGTTATTTATTTATCTATTTATTTGTTTGTTTATTAGTTTATTCTCTGCTTTATTCATTATTCACCATTATTTACTATTACTCTCAATATGATTAAATTGTTAAAGGTAGTGATTTAGTGTTCGAGGTAGTGCAGCATTTTAGGCATTGATGTAGCCAGTGATGTGCAGTGTTGTAGGCAGTGATGTGCAGTGTTGTAGGCAGTGATGTGCAGTGTTGTAGGCAGTGATGTGCAGTGTTGTAGGCAGTGATGTGCAGTGTTGTAGGCAGTGATGTGCAGTGTTGTAGGCAGTGATGTGCAGTGTTGTAGGCAGTGATGTGTAGTGTTGTAGGCAGTGATGTGTAGTGTTGTAGGCAGTGATGTGCAGTGTTGTAGGCAGTGATGTGCAGTGTTGTAGGCAGTGATGTGCAGTGTTGTAGGCAGTGATGTGCAGTGTTGTAGGCAGTGATGTGCAGTGTTGTAGGCAGTGATGTGCAGTGTTGTAGGCAGTGTTGTAGGCAGTGTTGTAGGCAGTGTTGTAGGCAGTGTTGTAGGCAGTGATGTGCAGTGTTGTAGGCAGTGATGTGCAGTGTTGTAGGCAGTGATGTGCAGTGTTGTAGGCAGTGATGTGCAGTGTTGTTTACAGCTGTGTAGTATATTGGTTGTAGTTGACCTGTTCTGTTGGTGCCAATGCGGCTGCATGTAAAGGGGAAACCTGGGTCACTGGGACCTTTCAGCCACCCAGTTCTGTTAGTCTGTCTTAGAATTGTCAGTGTCTCTGTGGGTGTGTATCTGTGGATATGTCTTTCTGTGGGTGTGTGTGTGTGTGTGTGTGTGTGTGTGTGTGTGTGTGTGTGTGTGCGCGCGCGCGCCTGTGTGTGTGCGCACCTCCCTATGAGTGTGTGCATGCACATAAGTGTGTTTGTGTGTGTGTGTGTGTGTGTGTGTGTGTGTGTGTGTGTGTGTGTGTGTGTGTGTGTGTGTACGCCTGCATGTGGGTGTGTTTGTGTGTGTGTGTGTGCCAGCCTGTGTGCGTGTGCACGCCTGCCTGCCTTTGTGTGTGTGTGTGTGTGTGTATGTGTGTGTGTGTGTGTGTGTGTGTGTGTGTGTGTGTGTGTGTGTGTGTGTGTGTGTGTGTGAACAATAGATCATTCTCTTGCAGCAGTAGGGCAGGCAGGGCTGTGAATGTTCTCGCTGCCTCTGACAGGAAGCTAAAGAAATTTCATTCATCCCACTCAGGTCTGCAGCTTTGACCTCAGCACGTCAGACAGTTTCACAGCTATACACTCATACACACACACTCGCACACACACACACACACACACACACACTCGCACAGCCATTCTTCTGCTCCTATCAGAAACACACGCAAGCATAAATTCCCATGCATAAACACACACACACACACACACACACACACACACACACACACACACACACACACACACACAGTTCGCGAATGTCAGTGATTAGTGCAGATGTGCGAATGTCAGTGATTAGTGCGGATGTGGGAATGTCGGTGATTAGTGCGGATGTGGGAATGTCGGTGATTAGTGCGGATGTGGGAATGTCTGTGATTAGTGCGGATGTGGGAATGTGGGAATGTCTGTGATTAGTGTGGATGTGGGAATGTCTGTGACTAGTGCGGATGTGGGAATGTCTGTGACTAGTGCGGATGTGGGAATGTCGGTGATTAGTGCGGATGTGGGAATGTCGGTGATTAGTGTGGATGTGGGAATGTCTGTGATTAGTGCGGATGTGGGAATGTCTGTGACTAGTGCGGATGTGGGAATGTCGGTGATTAGTGCGGATGTGGGAATGTCGGTGATTAGTGCGGATGTGGGAATGTCTGTGATTAGTAGGGGTGACCTGCAATAGTCTGATTCGACTATAGTCGACTATACCCCCTAGTCGACTATGAGCGTCATAGTCGAATGTACCATTCTAACTGCATGGGGGTGCCCAAGGATGCAGCTAAGCATTAGTTGTTACATGAAATGTCTTTGTTGTCGTTATATATAGCCTTTTGTCAAATAAAATCATCCTAATTTCTGTTAATAAATATTTAAAAATGATGTTTGCGCATTAACAATAGGCATCTTCCTTACTACACATTAATAAATCACACCCTGCAGTTGCACAATCTAAACGAGCGGAGCTGAACACGCCACAGAATACGCAGCATCTACCGAGATTAATGGCTACTAAAAACTTCAAAAGTTTGAAAAAGATAAAGATGAATCAAACAAAGTAAAGTGCAAGTTATGTCATGTTATGTAACGTGTTTCATTTCGCACGACAACAACCAACATGGCATACCATTTAAAACGCGTAAGGCGAACAAAAAAAAAAAACAATTCAGCGGTTTGTCGTTTCGGTCGTGTCATCTCGTCTCGTCGCGGTGGGTCTTGGCAAGTAGCCTATAAACATTTTTTGTTGTTTGCTTTTAAACCCCGTTACTTGAACCTTTCCTTATATTTTTTGCTGTTGTGTGTCAATGTTTTTATATTTTCAGGCAGGCATATTTTATTTTAAATATTTTTGACATTTTAGTGTCTGACAGTTCGATATGCGCAATGCGCACTGACGGTTAATGTTCTCTAACGTTTCATAAAAAATAAGTAAGTGAATAAATAAAAGCTGAATAAAGCCAACCTACCGTATGTATTCATTTATCTGAGTGTTTTAGGTTTTTACTTTGAAGAGGAAAAAAGTCCTGAATGAGAACGGGATCCCGTTTAAGATGCTCTAAATAAAAAATAAAAATAAACCCGATTCGACTATTAGTCGACTAAAGGGAAAAGCTGACGAATCAGATTCGACTATGAAAATCCTTAGTTGAATACACCCCTAGTGATTAGTGTGGATGTGGGAATGTCTGTGACTAGTGCGGATGTGGGAATGTCTGTGATTAGTGCGGATGTGGGAATGTCTGTGACTAGTGCGGATGTGGGAATGTCTGTGATTAATGCGGATGTGGGAATGTCTGTGATTAATGCATCCACCTCTACAAACTCCCTCATGGGACTGGGGGAGTGATGGGGGGGGGGGGGGGGGGGTCTATCAAAAGCCCTGACCGCACTGGCAGTCTCTCTCACCACCCTCTCTCTCTCTCTCCATCCCTCTTTATATGTATGTATATCATATCATAATCAGAAAATTACTTTCTAGCCCAGTGCTCACTCCAGTTGGCATATATGACTCCTGGCTAAATAAATCATCACACACACACACACACTCACATACACACTTCACCAGGCTGAGTGGTAGTGCTGGGTGGTATGACCAAAATTCTATATCACGGGTTTTTTTTTAGAAATTATATCGGTTTCACGGTATTTGACGGTTTTCCCCCCATGCATAAAGTAGACAGGGCTGTTTATCAATGGTTGTATTGTACTGAAAAGTCCCAAATATCTTACCTTTAAATAACATAATATTTAAACAAAAAAATTATAACAGCGGTCGAATACTGGGGAGACGGTACCATCTCTAATGTGGTAAAAAGGGAGTTATTTCGACCATATGTGTATTTGTATATATGTACCTTAATTAAGCTGAAGGTGCTGAAAAATATTGAAATGGACCTTGAAAGTGCCGTACAAGTGCTTGAATTCCACCTTGTAATGTTGTACGAACCCTGCAAACATGACTTGGTGCAAAACACAGCGCTGAAGAGCGGCACGCGCGAAGTACAAAAATCGAGGTGCACGAGCTCGCGACGCGACAGCGGAGCCACCGCGATTGCGTCATTTTTGCCGCGCGTACCTTCGCGCCACTCGCGCCACGTGTCAAGTTTAAGCAGCTTTATGGGTGGTGCAGCAGATTGCACTTGTTACCACCAGCCGCGAAAACTTTTTCAACAGCATTTGCAGTAAGTGACTGTGTTTGGTCCACGTCCGACCTTTAAATCCCGATGTACTTCGTGACAACAGACACGGTTCCTTTCTTTGGCAAAAGTTCCTTTTTTACTTCAATGTTTGGTTTAATTTGTGGTTCGGAACGTCCCTCGTTTTCAGCAAGCTTGATTTGCGCTCTGTTACATGTGTGCTTAGCCGCGCAGCAATGAAAAGCGTCCCTTGAGAAACAATTAACAACCGCGCTGCGTCCCGGACACGTGAAGGCTATTTAAACCGGTGTGGCCGGTATGTGAAAAATTCTTATGATAACAAAAATAAACGCCGGTTTTCGGTGCGAACCGGTATACCGCCCAACACTACTGAGTGGTCTTTTAAAATCATGTCTCTGCTTTCTATTTCATTGGTACATCAAGACTCCTCAGTAGTCACACACA
Source organism: Brachyhypopomus gauderio (assembly GCF_052324685.1). NCBI lineage: Eukaryota > Metazoa > Chordata > Actinopteri > Gymnotiformes > Hypopomidae > Brachyhypopomus > Brachyhypopomus gauderio. The sequence goes on along the minus strand of NC_135211.1, from coordinate 28,311,520 downwards.
CACACACACTGGTGTGTGTTAGCATGGTGTTTGCTATTATCAGTGGGAGAGGGGCGTGGTATGAGGTGGACAGCTGACTGAAGAGACACTTGTCTTGTACTGCGGGCACAGCACTGCACCAGAACCAGAGTCTGGCTACAGAACCAGAGGTACCAGAGTCTGGCTGCAGGTGAAGGTGACAGTAGGGGCGGCAGTAATATACCTCTCCATGACACCACCGTGAGTCATGCAGTGTTGCAGTTACATTTGGCACGTGCTGGTATCCACAAAGACCTAATAAGTATGATGGTGTATATGTTTCCTGGGAAGGGAGCTGTCCTGATAAACAAAGAGCTTTTACTCGGGGTGTGTGTGTGGATGTGGATGCATATATTTCTGTCTGATTTCTATTTGCGTGTACTGTAGACAGTAAAGTGTGTGTGTGTGTGTGTGTGTGTGTGTGTGTATTGAATGTCCACTTGCTTTATCATGCTGGCTTCTCTCTCTCCCCCTGCTTCCATACTGAAGGGAGGATTCCGACCCATTCAGGTAAAACCCAGCCCCTCAAAAACCCTGTGTGCATGGCATGACCAGAACCCTTAGATGACCTTTAACCCCTAACCCTTAAACTTTCAGCTACATCAGACAAGTTTAGATACTTGTCTAAGAAGAAGGTTCCGAGGCTGGTCTTGGATCTTGATGTCTCCTTATTCTGCTTATGCTCACTAGACCTGATGCCAGACACTTGTTTTTTCACACTCTTTCTGTAATTGACACGTGCGTTCACATCAGCATCACATCAACATCACATCCGCGTCACCCACCATGTCTTCCTTTCACGCTGCTCCACCATGGCGGAATGTGTCTGTTGTGTCATAAAGGCCCACCTGGTTCCAGAATCTGCAAGAGTTCTGATTCTGATGCCAAAGCAGCAGCCTGTTTTGCCCCTTTAGCCCCCAGTGATCCAGTCTTCAACTGGAACTGGGGGGAGCTAGTGCCGTTTCCTGTGTTGACCTGTTGTTCGGGTAATTGTAGAAGAGGGTTGATTTGATTAAATGTGCCCTTTAGGTTCAGCTAGGGTTAGTCAGCTCAGAATAAGAACAATACGTTAGAACTCGATAGAAAAAATCTGTCCACATTTTCCCAAACAGTGGCTACACTATTAAATTGTGTGTGTGTGTGTGTGTGTGTGTGTGTGTGTGTGTGTGTGTGTGTGTGTGTGTGTGTGTGTGTGTGAGGGAGGGAGGGAGGGAGAGAGAGAGAGAGCGAGCACGCACGCATTTGTGGGTCACATCTCATCTTGCTCTTGGCCAGGACTTTCTCTATTGCCTAAGTTTGTTGAGAAAATATTTGCTGTGTTGGGTGAAGAAAGACAAAGGGAAGTAGAAAGAGAGAGAGACAGGGTGCGTGAGACAGGGGGGGTCTTTCTCCAGTATTCATGTGGTGTTCTCCTCATGAATAAAGCTTTGTGCCAGAGTATGGCACTGCCCTCTACCCATGATACCATTCTACAGGCTGCCTCCTGCGAACAAGTGTGTGTGTGTGTGTGTGTGTGTGTGTGTGTGTGTGTGTGTGTGTGTGTGTGTGTGTGTGTGCAAAATGATTTAACAGAGGCATATGAACAAGGTCTGCCCTGTCCCACCATGTAAATGTTACAATGGCAACAAAAACGTATAATGAGCAGAAACCATAATAATAACTAATTCTTCACCCAGAGCCTCGCATATAATGGCCTCGTTCCTCTCCCCCTTCCCCTCTCTGCAGTTTCTCCACAGGGCTCAGATGCAGGCAGCCCGGCCATCCCTGGCGGCCAGCGGCCCCTCGCTACGAGCCGCCTCTCAGACGCCCACGGCCACCGCCGTCTACCCATCCGGCCAGCCCATCATGATGACCATGAGCCCGATGCCTTTCCCCTCACACCAGACCCAGTACTACATCCCCCAGGTACCGGGCCGTGGCCGCCTCTGAAGCCCTTCTGGATCTCTCGCCCGTCTACACTGCCGTGTGGTGTTGGTCCTGATCCGCTCTCTCCCCTGCTCTGCCGCCAGTATCGACCCAGCGCACCCTATGTCGGACCCCCCCAGCAATACTCCGTGCCTCCTCCGGCCTCCGGAAACTTCTACCCCGGCCCTGGCCCCGGGGAATACCCCGCCCCTTACGGTCAGTGCACAGTAGATGAAGTGTACCGTTCAGAGTGCTACGTACTTCGACGCATTCTTCAGTCGTAGCCTGTCACTCCCACACAACTGTTTTTAGTTACTTGCAGTTATTTTCTGTTCTGCTTGTCTGATAACCAGCTGAGCTCTGACCACGTTCCACAATGTTCTTCTCAGTTGCTGTTTTGATCAGTGACTCATATGAAGTGGATCACACTGACTGTACTCTATGTCTCTGTCTCTCTCTCTCTCTCAATTCAATTCAGTTCAATGGTGCTTTATTGGCATGACAAATATGTACATTTGTATTGCCAAAGCATAGGGTACATACAATGGTAAAATATAATAAAATAACATAGTAAAGTAGAATAATAATAAAGTTAAATAATGGCTATATTGTCATTACAATTACATTATCCACCACTGTTTCCATAACTGGTATTTATAATAATAGTTATGATAATAATAGTAGTAAAAGTATTAATAGTAACCATAGTAATTATCCACCACTGCTTCCATAACTGATATTTATAATTATGGTTATGATAATAATAGTAGTAATAAAAGTATTAATAACCATAATAATAACTAATAATAGTGGTGGTAAAGATTGTTGGATTGATTCAAGATTATGATTGAATCAAATGACTTTTTAAAGTCTATAAAGCATACAAAAACTACTTTTATTTTGGATCACATATTTATCAATTAGTGTGTGTAGGGTATAAATATGATCTGCTGTGCGGTCATTTGGAAGGAATCCAATTCGACTTCTACTCAGGACATTGTGTTCAGTAAGAAAGTTTAGAAATCTAGAATTTTAACTTTTTAGATTACTGTTTACACAGATGCCTCTGTAATTGTTAGGGTCGAATTTATCTCCGGATTTCTGGAAAAAAACCTACACGCAACCAGGTTAAATGCTTTCAAAATAGCCAAATGAAATTTAGAACTTGAGAATTTCATTCAGTACACCATCAGGCCCATATGCTTCCTTTAGTTTTAGTTTGTTAACTTTCTCTTTAAGTTCCTGTTCATTAATTGAGAGGTCTAAAGGGTTTTGATATTCTTTAATAGCCGATTCAAGCTCCCCCAGTTTTGCGTTTGCGTGGTTTTGGTGAGGACTTTCTCTGGGTTCTACTCTCTGGAAGAGAGTTTGGAAATGTGTTGTCCAAATATCTCCATTTTGTATTGTTAGTTCTTCAGGGTCTCTCTTTTTTTTAAGCTTATTCCAATTGTCCCAAAATTGGTATGTTTTGATCGACTCCTCAATTAGTGAAAGTTGCTTGAGTGTACTGAGCCTTTTTGGTTCTGAGTGTACGTTTATATTCCTTTAATGTCTCCCAGTAGAGAAGACATATGTTGGTGTATTTTGGATCTCTTTGGTTTTGATTTCTTAAGTTTCTTTCATATTAAGTGACAGTCTTTATCAAACCATATGTCTTCTTTTTTAGGTTTGGGTTTGGATATACCCTTCAGTTTTAATTTGGCTTGTTTAGCTGTCCTTTGGAAGATCGTATTTAAATTTGACTCCTTCTTTGCTGTGCACAAATATGGTGTCCAGAAAGGTGTCTAAGAATGTTTGGATTTTGGCCGTACTGATTGCTTTCTGGAACTCACCTGAGCTGTTTTGGGCCCATCTGTATGGTCTCATGATGTACAGCTTACTGGGCTGTGTGAGTGCAGTGTTGTTATTCTCTGTCTTTTTATTGAACACAGTGATTTGGCTGTGATCAGATAGAGGAGTTAGTGGTTTTAGTGAATGCACTGAGAGAGAAAGGGTCTAAATCTGTTATGACATAATCTACTGTGCTATTCCCAAGAGGTGTATCTTCCTAAGGAGTCCCCTCGTGTCCTACCATCGACGATGTAGAGACCCAGGCTTTGACAGAGCTGCAGAAGTTATTTTCCATTTTTGTTGGTGATATTATCATGGTTGTTTCTGTGGGGACAAAAATTATTATTAATACAGGATAATTGATCTGTGTGGATGAAGTCGGGTTGTGTGCCTGTTCTAGCATTCAGGTCCCCGCAGATGAGCACATGTCCCTGGGCCTAGAAATGGCACACCTGTTTTTCTAACTCCGGAAACATGTCTTCTGAATAGTATGGGGACTCTGAGAGAGGGATGTAAATGGCGCAGAGTCAGATGTCTTTTTGTGAAGAGACTATGGTGCCTTTGACTTGGAGCCAAATTTCCCTTTTTTAATAATGTCTATAAATGTGTGTAAATTTGTACCAGATTATTAATGCCCCTGAGCATCTGCCTTGGCGTGCTGAACTCGTATTTTGTGATGGTGCTGTAACTTCTCTATATTATGTGAGACTGTGGGTGACCATGTCCGCCTTACACCATGTTTCCTGTAGGATTATTATGTCATGGTCTTTTATACAGCTTTTAAAGTCACTGTTTAAGAATTTTAAACCAAAGACTGATTGATGATCTGTGGCCTGGAATGTTCCATAGACTTACTGTGAGAGATGCCATGTTATATTTATTTTAAATGAGTTAGACCATTAAAAAACAATTATCTGAAGGGTGTGTATTAGGGATGCACCGAAATGAAAATTCTTAGCCGAAACCGAAAACCGAAAATGAGGAAACCAAGGCCGAAAGCCGAAAACCGAAACACCGAAATAGCCTACATTATGCCAATTATTAGTAGCATTGGATTTATGGCTAACTTCACTAAAATCAAGGCATTGCTATTCAAAGAATAAATCAACTACAAAATTTGATTTGTAAATATTTATTTAGCACTGACATTACAGTAATGCATATTATAAAATAAAATTAGTGGTGGGCCGTTAACGGCGATACCGCTGACAACGGCCGACCACTAATTAAATTAAACTCGCTTGCAGACCGTTTTTATCTGAGAGGATAAATATATGTATTTTATACGAGTTAAATTTAGTTATAACTGACTGGCCTGAAAGATAAATATAAATTCTCTCATAAAAACGTGACGTGAGTTGCAACAACATTAAACAGCTCAGGTAAACACGCTTCTGAGAAATGTCGTCTGCTCGGCAAAACATAACGGGGCTCCATGTGCGCTATTAGCCGACGAAATCCCTACGACAGAGAATGGCTGATCGTCTAAGGCAACGAGTTCCATAATTTTTGGTGTAATGTCTTTTGCCTTGGCGCCATCACTGGAAAACTTTTTTGCTAGCTTTATCCAAATAAGCGCGTGCAGGTGGCGATTTTTGCTTGCGTCATCACAGCACATTGTTTCGGCCGTGTTGTTTCGGTGATGAAAGTATTTCGGCCGAAAACCGAAAATGCAAATTTAAGCCATTTCGGCCGAAAATTTTCGGTGGCCGAATTTTCGGTGCATCCCTAGTGTGTATTTATTTATTTATTTGTATCTGGTGTAGTTATTTGTGTTTTTGAAGGCTAATATGACCACAGTGCAGTTTTACATTGCGAGTCTTGTGCAGATGTACTGCAGTATAACTGTTTGGTCTCACCCATCTCTTCACTGGAGTGGGTCCCTCTGACGGCATCTGCATAGCTGTATTGCTGCTGGTGGTTCTGCTGCAGGGGCACGAGGGCTCCTGGACCTCTGCTGTGGTGCTGGTGGTGCTGGTGAGCTGGTGTGGCTCTGGGGTGATGAGGTGTGGCTCTGGAGGTTGGAGATTGGAATGTAGAGCTAGTTGATTAGCTCTGTTGAGGTGGTAGGGGCAGGTGGTGTGGTTGCTGTCCAGACATGGCTCTGCGCTGGCGTTGGCACACAGGTGTGGGTGTTTCATTATGTGATGGTCTCTGTGAAGTTGGATGTTCATCTCTGTGTGTGGTAGTTTGCACATGTCGTCTTAGTGCTACACCCTTTAGTGTTTTGGCAAACTCGCCAACATGTTTGTGTAAGTGCACGTGATCATATAGATGGTGCGGGGTGATGGTGGGGTGGTACGCTAGATGCACATTAGGGATGAAGGCACATCCTCTCGAGATCTCTGTGTTCACCCTCTGGATGGTGGCTGGGTGGAAGCCTTTATGAGGAAGAAGGATGGAGATTATGATCTTGGCATTGAGGAACGTTTCCACAGCCCTCACTGCTACTCTGCAGACCTCCGACCCTCTCCTGCTCTGCTCCAAGATCATTCGTGCCTGTGTGAATTAGGGCTGGGTATTGATTCAAATTCCAAGAATCGATCCAATTCTGAAGATTAAGAATCGATTTTTTTCTATTTAATCCGATTTAATCGATTCGATCCAATTCGGGTTTTAGTGTTATTTAAAATGTATTTGAGCTGTTTAATGACTGTGTACAGAAGCAACATGTTAAAACTAGTATTATATAGATATTAATCAGCAAATAGTTACTGGTAGTTGGTAGTTACTGATGGCTGGAAGACTGGTGAAAAGGGTCATCATAAATCTACCTTCAAGAAAGGTAATCCAGGACAATAAACAGAGGACATCTTTGAGGTGTCTATATCTGCAACAGTGGGCTCCTACTGGGACACTAACCAGTGCATTATTATTATGATTGAAATAATTAAGAATTCACCCAAAAGCTGTTGCTACCAAATGCATTTTTATTTTAAAAGTGCTCACACTTAATAAACTGAAAGTATAAAATGTAAACGTGTATTTTTCTTTAAAGTGAGAATATAAGAACAGAACTCTCACGTTACGGTCCCCGACCCCTCCGTTTTGGGCGTGTTAACGGCGTCTGCGTCTAATTGTCTACGTCGGTGTATCTCCGTGGGTGCGGGTGCGTCTTGTGATAGTCCTCACCTGTGGCTCGTCTCGTAATCACGTGGGGTTGATGTGGTTTGTCTATTTAATTTGCGCGCGCAGCGTCCTGTGTTCGTCGTTGTTTGAGTCACACATGTTCTATGTAAACGTGTTTTATGTGCGCTGTCTGCGCTTCGGTAAATGTAATAAACGTAACTATTTGGAAAGTGCAAAGGATTCTGTCTCGTCCATCGCCTTGCGCCCAACGTTACAAGAACATTTAAAACTTTTTTAAAACTGTAAAAACACTGGGTAAACTGTCAGTGACACGGACTAACTGTAAATAGTAACTGACACTGGATAAACTGTCCTTCTGTTTTTAGATTGCCGATTTGACTATCGTCGTTACCGACACTGTCCGACGCCAAGTCGTTTTACAGTTAGTTAGACCGAGCACGCCTGCGTGAATTCAGTGACGAGGCGGGGGTAAAAGTTCACAAAAAAATCGATCTTTGGACGTACGAATCGATAATCACATCATCATATGCGAATCGATTCTGAATCGGAAAATCGATTTTTTCAACACAGGCCTAGTGTGAATGATGATACATGCAGGCTTGCCAATGATGTTTTCTGAGAGAATGTGGTGGGCATTCCTTGTTTTTGGGCACCATATTTTACCTATTTTCTGGCCAGGGAAAAGCTTCTCCTCTTGTAAGAACTTTCCATTCCAATCAATGAGGATAGCTACTTCTGTGTTTCTTTGTGATGGTTTGTTGGTCTCTGTTTGCTCATTGTAATCTTTGATTGTGGTGGAGAGCAGTTGGGTGCTTGGTGGTTCCTGGATGTTAGAAGCAAGCTCTCTGGTGCTTAGAGGAGAGGGTGTGGTACTAGGGGCAGGCTCTCTGGTACTCTGAGTGGGGTGTGGTGCTCAAAGCAGGCTTTCTGGGGTTGGTAGTGGGCTTTGCTGGGCTGGGTGAGGATGGGTCATGCTCAATGTGAGCAGTGTTAGGGAGGGCTGACTGAGTCTGCAGCTGGGATTTAAGGGCTTCCATGATGGTGTCTTGTTTGTTTTCTGACAGTTCTTGTTGTAGCTCCTGTGTCAGCTGTGCTAGCTCCTGGTTTGCACTGTCCCTGCACTGTGCTAGCTCCTGGTTTGCACTGTCCCTGCACTGTGCTAGCTCCTGGTTTGCACTGTCCCTGCACTGTGCTAGCTCCTGTCTCAGCTTCTCTCTGTCCTCCATCAGGCTGTCTATATCTCTCCTCATCTCCTGCATTGTCACCTTCAGTTGCTGTTTGGCCAGGTTAAGTTGGTCTCTGATGGCTTCAATGTTAGTGCTGGTGGAGGTGTGGTTCTGCATGTGTTCCTTTAGATCCACCAGCTCCAAATGGTACAGTGGTGCTGAGGCTTGGGCTCACAGTGGGATGAGGAGGTGGTGTCTACCCTATGGGGGAGGAAGGCTGCTTGCTCTGGCCTGAGGGACTTGGTGGGGAGGGCCGGGCTGAGGACCAGAGCGCTCTCACTCTCACACTGGGCTTTGAGGGATGTGAAGACTTCTTCAAAATTGTTTTAGTGCTGGCTCACATCCTTGTATCATGACAGTACCATTTTGATATAAGTGTATTGTTAGAAATCTTTCTTCAGGAACCTTTTCACATTCTTCAAATAAATAGATTTGCCTACCCTTACAAATACCACACTTTGTAAAGTGTTTGTAGTGTGAGCAAATAGCTGAATGCCACACGTCTGTGTTTTCAGTGTAGAACAGCAGGTTGGTGACTGTTTTTCCCTTTAGGGTCACTACAGTATTTAAACAGGGTACTCGAATGGATACTCGAATGACGCTGCGCTGGCCATTATACAATGTAACGATTTTTTTGAAAAATGCGTACTGGACCAATGGGGGAGCGGTTTAGCCAACAGTCACTTCTCCGCTCTAGCAGTTTAGCAACTTGGCTAGCTAGCAACTTAGCTAACTAGTAGCTTAGGCAGGTAGGTAGGTAGGTAGGTAGATACTTTATTGATCCCGGAGGAAATTTAGCAGCCAGTAGCAGTTACACAATACAACAGAGTAGTACAAATCACAGTAATGGACACCCACAAACAATTTAAATATAACTTATGATATTCACAAACAATACAAAGAGCAAGTGAGCAAGTAACCCGACCAGAGATAGGAGGTAGTGCAGTACAAGAGAAATTCAGTAAAACTGGAACTAGTATGTGCAATGTCCAGTAGTGCAAATGTTTGGGATGTACTGTAAAAGTGTCAAAGTGTCCAGGAGTGTGGATGTACGGACAATGTACGGAATGTATGGACATACAGTAAAAAATGTTCAGGACATACAGTCAAATGACCAGTGTCCAGAAGGGCAGATGTACCGTAAGGTAGTGCAGGTAGCAAATAAATAAATAAATAAACTGTTGTGCGACAGAAGAGACTCGTTCCTCATCTGTCCCCCTCCCTCTTCTGACTCCACTGGGAGGAGTTGAAGAGTCTAATGGCTCTCGGGACAAAGGATTTCCTGAGTCTGTCTGTAGAGCTGCTCTGTGACAGGAACCTGCCACTGAACTTGCTCCTTTGGTCCATAATGATGGTGTGCAGTGGGTGACCATCATCTTCCATGATGGAGAGCAGCGTCTTAGCTAACTAGCCTAGACTTTAGGTGACGGACTTGGCTAGAACTAAAATTATTTTATAAATCAGGGCGTTGCTCTGGTCTTTTCCTCTCGGAATATAAACGTTACTCCGCGGTGATTATTTATTACGAGATGCCTTTCCTTACCCTTCGATGTGGAGAACAGATCTGTCTGCAGATTTAGTGGATTGAATCCCTTTCTCTCAGTTGTATGGCTCCCTGTCTTTCTTCTTTTCTCCTGTCCTTACTTGTTCCTGTTCTTTACTTTCATAAGTATATATTCTTTTCTTCCTTTCTTTATTCTTACTCCTTTCTTGTATATGTCTCGTTCTGTTGAGGTAATCTTGTTCTGTGAACTTGCTGCTTGTGCTATCTTTTATATATTAAATATTTTTAGCCTTTTATAAAAGCTAATTATGTTTACTGTTGATATGTTTTGTGATATTAACTATTTTTTAGGGTCCATCTGATTAACAAAAATACAAAAAGTAAAACATTCCAGGAGCTCATCTGAAGCATGTCTTCTCTCCTTCTTGGTCTCTCCCTCTCTGTCTTAGTCTCTCTCTCTCTCTCTCTCTCTCTCTCTCTCTCTCCTTCCCCCTCCCTTTATCTCTGTGCATCTTTCTCTCCCTCCCTCTGTCTGTCTCTCTCTCAATTTCTCTGTCTCTCTCTCAGCAGCTGCAGGACCAGCTTACTTCCCAGGGCAGACGGTGTATCCTTCCACCCCCATCATAGTGCCTGCAGCACCTCAGCCACCTCCACCTGCCAAGCGCGAGAAGAAGCCAGTGAGTGAAACACACACACATACTCTCGTGCACATTAAAGGACAAATAGAAAACTGCTGAGTCACCAGCAACAGGGGCCCTGTTTCGGTACCAGGATGTAGAACAGAGTAGACATGAGACACACACGTGCCTCACACTCATGCACCTCACACACAGCTACAAAACACACTTCATAGCCTCTTGAAAGTTGTCATAAATTAACTGTTGTTGGTCTTCTTAATGTGGTGTGTGTGTGTACACGTACACTGTAAGTATGTGTGCACATGCAGGGGTGAGTGTGGCACTGTTCCTACCATTAGCTGTTTGCCCTCCACCATGTGTGACCCCATGGGTGACCCCAGGGCTGGAAAAGTAAAGTGTTGCGCTATTTTCACCCCAACAAGAAGTATGTGATATCCAACCCCAGTTCAGAGAGACACAGTGCAAACTGGTCTGGGTTTTAGATCTGTTGCGTTTTAGATTCCCCAGATATTAAATAGCACACCAGCTCTGGAGTGTTAGCTGTGTGGGGCCTGAGTGTGGTGAGGTAAAGAGCAGCATGTAGACAGGAAGTGCAGAGTGGGGCAGGCCTGAGTGTGGTGAGGTAAAGAGGTTAAAGTGGCCTCATGTCCACAGCACACAGCCGTATGAAGTGTAATGTGCGTGGTGTTGCCATCACAGGAATAAATCAGTCCTGAGTAGGGCTGAACGATTTTGGAAAATAATCTAATTGCAATTTTTTATCTATAAATTGCGATTTAAAATCGCGATTTTTTTCCATTGTTCCACTTCAGGCATTTTTTATACAGCTCAGATACAGGGTTGCCAGAGGGGGGCGGTGTAAAAAATGGACTAAATTTAAGTATTATTATTATATCGTGATCGATCGATCGCCTGTGGTTGGCGCCAGAGCGAACTAGTATCTTTTTATAGTCTAAGACGCTCAATGCGTGAGAGTTGGCAACCCTGCAGGTATAGCAACTTGGCTAAAATATGTGCGTGAGGGCTTTTGGTAGCGCATATCCAGTGTGTTTAACAAAGCCATGAAGCCGGGATTGTTCACTACATTAACGGACATCATGTCTTTCATCTATGAACTCCGTTACTGCCCGAGTTATTTCAGCGTGCCGCTTCCAATTATATCCATAAGGAGTTACACTTTCAAACTGGTCAGTGAACCCTGTCTGCTGGACCGCGGTCAAGCTATCCGCGCTTTCGCGATTCATCCGCGCTTTAAATCTTATTGCGCCTATATCATGGGTTAAAGCAAGAAATTTTCATTTGACTGAAACATTTTTCCTGGCAAAAGACAATGCCAGCAATTACTGAAAATGTAGTGTAGTTGGGACACGGCCTCTTTTGCCTAATTCTACACAATAAACACATTTATAAAGTATATTTATCTAAACAGCCTGTGTAAGGAGAGAAGAGAGAATGAACACCTGAGCAATAAATGTACATAAATGTTTATATAATGGAGTTATCTGGGGGTCCTCTTCCAGAAAATTATTTAAAGATCAAGTCAAATTTAGTGAATCCTGGTGAGAGGTATGAAGCTCTCTTGTTTTTATCAGATTCATCATCGCAAAAACATAAGCCGTAAGATTACATGCTTTAAGTAGGTATGTTACAAAAAATTAACACCACTGGATAGAGCTTTTAAATACAAACAGAACAACACCATCCATGTTAAGCCTGGTTTAAGCCTTTATACTTGACGCAGCACGAGTGGCGTGAGCAGCGCGAGGGTCCGCACGCCGAAAATGACGTAATCGCGGTGGCTCCACCCGTGCGCGAGAGCCTCGCAGTTTTGTAACTTAGCGCGCACAGCGCTTCAGCGCAGTGAACCAAGTCATGTTTGCCGGGTTCATACACCTTTATAAGGTGGAATTAAAGCACTTTCAAGGTCCATTTCAACGAGTTCTCAACGTTAAATTTAAGTTAAATATTTATACATATACTCGAAATGACTCGAAATAATTGGCTTTTTATCACATTATTTAATGGTTGTTTATTTTCAAAACGCCCAATCTTAACGACTTCACGTTCTCTCATGTTTCGTCCTGGAATTACAAGAGGCTCGTATTTGTTAACGTAATAACTGTTCAGTCAGACAGATATTTGTTGTGAAACGAAGTAGTTACATTTTCAAGCATTTTAAAGTACTTTAGCCTAAATTCCAGCACTAATGCAACATTACAATTGGTCAGGTAAATGTTCATTCCCCTGTTTTGAGGGGTGTTTCTTTATACTACCACATATTGCTTCGGACTACACTGCAAAAAGAATGTGACGCAGCAAGTAGCCTCCGCCGTTCGCGCAGGTGTACAGAGTCGCGCGCTACGATCACGCCAGGCAGGAGGGGGGTAAAAACTTTTCTACGTAACATCCGCAAATCTGAAGGCGGAATGAACCGCAAGTCAATCAAATGACACCGCCGTCATCCATCCAGCGCTGATGAGCGCCAGTGAGAATCATATTTCGGCCACAAAACAGATAGCACGCGCGTGTGTTGTTTATTATGATTTGACGGATTTTTTCCCCAAAAAAATCAAATGACGGAAATCCGTCGTAGTGAGAACTTTAACCCATGGCCTATATGCGTGATTTTACGGTATTTCGCTGCTCACCGCATACTAAAGCTGTATAAGCGCAGAGAAACACTTTTGCGTATTTGAAGATGCAGCACTGGTCGTTGGCATTTTAGCCTTACAAATATGAGGCTTTGTGGTGTTTTTTTTTAATGCTGAAGAAGGTTTGTAGTGTTTCCTCGCGTCGTAGCGACAGTAGCAAGGCACGTTTTACACAGTACCTGAAGCCATTGTGCAACAAGTTAAAGTGCGCTGTGTTAACTTCACTTCTCCACCTCCCTGCCTCCTGCTTGGGTTGCTCCGTTCGTCCTCGGCTCGGCTCGCTCCCAAGTCACGTGACCAGTTTAAATCGCAGCCTGTGCGATTAGACAATCGCGTTTTTAAAAATCGCGAAATTATCGCAAATGCAATTAATCGTTCAGCCCTAGTCCTGAGATTTGTCAAGAAAAGAATCTAGGCAGGAAGTGCAGAGTGTAGGCAGGAAGTGCAGAGTGTAGGCAGGAAGTGCAGAGTGTAGGCAGGAAGTGCAGAGTGTAGGCAGGAAGTGCAGCATGTAGACAGGAAGTGCAGAGTGTAGGCAGAAAGTGCAGAGTGTAGGCAGGAAGTGCAGAGTGTAGGCAGGAAGTGCAGAGTGTAGGCAGGAAGTGCAGAGTGTAGGCAGGAAGTGCAGCATGTAGACAGGAAGTGCAGAGTGTAGGCAGGAAGTGCAGCATATAGACAGGAAGGCTTGTGCCACTTCACTAACCCCCACCTCACCCACACCTGCTTAACACCTCATCGTGTGAGCAGATCCGGATCCGGGACCCCAACCAGGGCGGGAGAGACATCACGGAGGAGATAATGTCTGGGAGCGGATATGCCACGCCTCCTGGGGGCCGTCCCTTGACAACCCCCACCCCCCCTCAGGTGGGAAGAAAGCCTCTAGCCATGTCTACACTGATTTGTCTTCCTGTTTCTCTCTTTCTTTCTTTCTTTCTCTCTCTCTCTCTCTCTCTCTCTGTCTCTCTCTCTCTCTCTGTCTCTCTCTCTCAGTTCAGTTTACCTTTATTGGAATGCTTCAATCTATCAAACAAGCTGATAGAAACAAAATTTCAAAGGCGTAATGACAGTATGGAAAAATATAAGGATTTTAAAAAGCTAATAAGGATATAGAAGCAACATTAATAACAACAATAATAATATAAATATAAAACAGAAGAACACTTTAGTCTATAAAATACTTCGGGCTGAGCGTTTGTTCACACTCAGAGCTGCGTGTCTGTACGTCTGGGTGAAGTGTGACACCCTAATATATCCTGCTGTGTGTCCGTAGACACGGAGCGCCAGTCAGACTCCAGAGCAGTCTGCCTACAGCGTGGATCCTCCCTACAGACTCAGCCCAGCGTCTGCAGACAGCAAGCCAGCTCCAGGTAGGCCACGCCCCCTTACCCCTCACATCACGCACAGGGGCATCAGCAGGGTGGCACTCTCAAGTCACTGCAAGGGACATTTAACTCGGTGTGCTCTACTGCTAATTTAATTTACATGTTATGCATTTGACAGACACACTTATGAATTTGCCCAGTGTGACACTGATAACGGATTTTCTTATTTTATCCAGAGTGATGTATAAATTTCAGACAGGTTACAGAGGCAGGCAAGTGTGGGATTAGGACTCGTTGGTATAGCATAGAGCACTTGCATAGACGTGAGGTGGAACTCCAGGCGTCCTGAGGGGCGGCACTACGTTTCCCACTAGTATTTAAAGTTTGGAGGTCGATGGGTCCAAACATGGATCTTCAGGGTTATCGCTGGACTGTCAAAGAAATGTCTTGACATTTTGTCTCTTGATGTTCCTTTTTGTTTTGGTGTTAGAGGAGAGGCCCAGAGCAGATACTGGTCTTCATAAATCATCATCTCCTGGACTCAGGCCATCACAGCCCTCCACAGAGAGAAGGGGAACAGCTCCAAGTCGCCCTTTATCGCCCTCTCCTCCTCTCCCAGACCCCGGGGTGTCTGGAGCTCCCCCTAGTGTTCCACTCTCTCTTGGCGCCTGCAAGCCCACAGCTGCAGGGGAACCAGAGGAGCTTCGGTCCTGTGCGGTTCTGGCTCGGTGCCCCCCACCCGTCCCAGGAGAATCTCTTCCGGAACCTTCTCCCAGCCCGCCGGCCTCCCCGTCTCCTCCACTCAGGGTGGTTAACGGTTTGGCCGAGTCCCCGGCACCTTCCCCTGCCTGCGATCTCGAGCCTCGCCCTCAGGAGACCCCCTCCCCTCCTGTGCTTCAACCTCAGCCCCCCCTGAGCTCCTTCCTCCTAGAGGAGCCTCAAACGGCTGCGGTAGCTCCCCCTGCTGGCCAGATCCCAGTAGAGCGGCCCACGACGCCGCCTGCACCCATGGCCCAGGCGAACACCGCGCAGCCCTCCACTGCCACGGCCACGCTAGCGCCCCCTCCTGGCCTCAGCACGGTACTGCAGCCTCCTGCCAGTGAGACAAGAGAAACAAGCACCACCTCAGAATCCAACAATGTCCATCTGAAGGTGGAGACAGCACCACCTGGCTCTGGCTGCCTCTCCGATTCGCAGTGTCAAGCTACTTCCAGAACGATAACGCCGGCAGGTACGGTTCGACGCTTCTGTGGTTTGTGTCGCGAATCCCGGGGTCAGAAGGGTCTCTCTCTCTGTGCGCGGTGCACGCGTTGGAGATGTTGACGTGGGAGGGTTCGTCACAGAGTGCCCGGCTGGCACGGTCTGAACCCAGATGGGTTGTTTTTGTTTCTGTGACAGCACAAGCTGTTTCTGCTGCACCAAAGGACTCCAAGAGACCAAATGAAGAGGGCGTGACTCCAGAGCCTTCATGCAAGGAGAAGGAGGTGTGTGTGTGTGTGTGTGTGTGTGTGTGTGTGTGTGTGTGTGTGTGTGAGTGTGTGTGTGTGTGAGTGTGTGTGTGTGTGAGTGTGTGTGTGTGTGAGTGTGTGTGTGTGTGAGTGTGTGTGTGTGTGAGTGTGTGTGTGTGTGAGTGTGTGAGTGTGTGAGTGTGTGAGTGTGTGAGTGTGTGTGTGTGTGTGTGTGTGAGTGTGTGTGTGTGCGTGCGTGCGTGCGTGCGTGCGTGACTGACAGTTTGTCATTCATGGATGTCCCTGTCCCCATGACACTGATAGCCATGTTAGGGGGTGCCTGCCTGCTCTAGTCTACCCCCTGTGAAAGTCTATATGCTCCCCATCCAGGAGGGGCCCAGCAGGGACGGCCCAGCCCGAGAGCTCTCTCACCCAGCCTCGGACACCACGAACGGCCCCTCTCTGGCTCTGGAGCTCCCGGAGAAGTCTTCCGTTCCGGAGGAGAATGGGGAGGCGGAGATGGAACCGCTGCGGAACGGAACCAATCACGGGCCAGAGCCGGAATGCCTGGAGGGCGTGGCCACTCCCGGGGAGAGGAGGAGCTCTACATCGTCCCCGCCTCCTCTATTACTCATATCAGATGGTAAGAATGGAGCGGTTTTCCTATGTCTGCTGTTCTGATGAAGTCCTGATGGGTACTGTAGTTAACTGGCCAATAGGGATACACAAACCCTGGTTTGCAAATCTTTCTCATAGCCTTGGACAGGCTCCGCAATGTAATTATTTTAAAAAGGAATGTATTGTGAGTGTGCTAACCACTCACAGCTTTCAGATGAGTTGTGTGTGGATTTTAAAAAGCGGGAATTTGCATGTGGGAATTCATAAATATTTTTCGGTTAAAATGTTGCAAGCTAATATTATATTATAAGGCATTTTGAAATCTCAGTATGCAGCTGTAAAAACTGCAGCACTGTTGTCTTGTCGACACTGCCGTATTTTCCAGTCATACTGGCTACAGTGTGTTGCAATGCCACCGTCTCATTGGTCCATTATACTGTCTTAGAACTTCTGCAGACCAATGGGAAAAGGCAGTATGACCGGGACTTCCTGCTGGGCTTCCAATTTATGCCGGCCTGTGTGCAGAAGCCCGAGGGCCTACCTCAGATCAGCGACGTCGTTCTGGACAAGGTGCGTCTCCTCTCTCCTCTCCTGCGCTAGCATCTGTGTGGAGAGTCCTGCCCGGCCAGACACACTCTCAACTCCAACTGCAACGCCACGTTTCATAAACCTCACAGCTCCTGGGCGACAGAGACAAACCGCTGGAGCTTATGGGCAGAGACTCGGTTGTGGCCATTTTAGTTTGCATATGTTCCCCAGGAGCAGGGTGAAGGTCGGGGGAGACTTTCTGGGAGGTGTGGGACGTGTTCATGGTGGCGCGGGGCGTAAAACGAACATGCGGCTTTTCCACGTGGGTTTGAGCGCACGTGAGGATGGAGAGAGAGGGTCCCTCACGTTTCTCGCTGGAGGGAGCAATGAGCCTGCGATGAGTGTGGGTGTCCACTGGGCATGTTCGGCATCGTCCTGTTTCCATTAAAATTGCATTATGCCTATGTCACGCTTGGCAGCGAAACCACCAGGGAGGGGGGATAAACGTCCCGCCTTTCGCCGCACCACTTGAGGGTCTGCACAAGTTAATGCACAACAGCCACGGTCCCTTACCTGGCGGGCCAGGCCGTGTGTGCTAGTGAGGATGCTGGTCCCCACGTGTGCTGGTCCCCACGTGTGCTGGTCCCCATCCAGATCTGCACCGAAGGCCAAATTCACAAGATGTATGAAACGTAATTAGTTAAATGTGTTTATGGGCAAGGCAGCAGTGGGTCTTGGTGGGGGTGGGGGTGTAGCATGTCCCACCGCCGCAGGGTGGAGGAGGAGGAGATTCTGCTTGTGGAAACGAACCTGCTAACACTGATCTGAAGTCAGAATGGCGGTTCCGTCTGGAGCTGTCGTAGGAGGGTTGGTGTGGGTTGAGTGTAAGAATGCAGGCTGTGTTCAGAGTGGGAGGGGTGGGGCTGGGTTTTCATTCATCCCTGGCAGTTTGAGTGGTTGGAGCTCACTGTGCCCCCTGCTGGTGGCGTAATGGTGCTGCACGCTGCTGTTTTCAGATTAACCAAAGCAAGTTGCCAACGAGAGCGGTGGAGTCACGGCTCATCTCCAGGGGGCCAGACTTCACGCCGGCGTTCGCCGATTTCACCCGCCAGATACCAGGAGGAAGGGCCACAGCGGTAAGTCATGAACACACACACACATTCTGCTCTCTAGCCTAAGCATTCATACACAGGCATAACACACACTTACACACATACACACACTTATCTCTAGAGCATACATGCGCACTGCGTGCACACTCGCATGCGTTTCTAGGACACACACACGCAAGACATCTCATGACAGCTTTTAACACTCCAGTTTGCTGAGCGACTGCTGTAGCCTGTGTGGTGTCATTAACAGTTCACAAACAATGACTTTAAACCATTTATTTGTGAGTTGCACCTGTATGTTGCCAGGGTAACACTGATTTCCCGCCTTTTAGCTCCTCTGTCTGGGCGCCCGCCGGCCTCCGCCACGGAAGATCATCACCAACGTCTCCGTCAACGACGAGGTGCAGCTGAAGAAGGCAGAGCACGCCTGGAAACCCGGCGTGAAGAAGGAGGGCGTGGCCGAGGAGCCCGACACCCAGAAGACCCAGGTAGTCCCCGCCCCATCTGCGCTGCCGTGACTCACAGGGAGGGGGACCACACGGAGACTCTGTCTCGCTGCTCAGATTGGTGTTTATTGTACAACTGAAGTGGTGTCGTAGTCTGTGCGTCACGGGTTTGGGGAGGACGTGTTTCTCGTTCATGGTGCGTCTGTGGTGGTGGTGGTGATGGTGGTTCTTGTGGCTGGTCGTCAGGAACTCTTCCGGAAGGTGCGCAGCATCCTGAACAAGCTGACGCCGCAGATGTTCACGCAGCTGATGAAGCAGGTGACTGAGCTCACCGTGGACACGGAGGAGCGCCTCAAGGGCGTCATCGACCTCGTCTTCGAGAAGGCCATCGACGAGCCCAGCTTCTCCCTGGCCTACGCAAACATGTGCCACTGCCTAGCCACAGTATGTTTGCCCCGCCCACTCCCCGATGCCCCGCCCACTCCTCCTCATTCTCCACCCTGCCAGCTGGAGACACGTTTTCCTAACCGCTCTTATTTTCTCCCTTCCTTGGCCCTTCCTGCAGCTGAAGGTGCCCATGGCGGATAAACCCGGCACCACGGTGAACTTCCGGAAGCTTCTACTGAACCGCTGCCAGAAAGAGTTTGAGAGAGACAAAATGGACGACGCTGCGTTTGAGAAGAAGCAGAAGGAGCTTGATGATGCAGCATCAGTAAGAATCATTTTGAAAATTATCTTACAGCATCATTTCAGTACTACCTCACGGCAGCACTTGAGTACTACCTCACGGCAGCACTTGAGTACTACCTCACGGCAGCACTTGAGTACTACCTCACGGCAGCACTTGAGTACTACCTCACGGCAGCACTTGAGTACTACCTCACCGCAGCACTTGAGTACTACCTCACCGCAGCACTTGAGTACTACCTCACCGCAGCACTTGAGTACTACCTCACCGCAGCACTTGAGTACTACCTCACCGCAGCACTTGAGTACTACCTCACGGCAGCACTTGAGTACTACCTCACGGCAGCACTTGAGTACTACCTCACAGCAGCACTTGAGTACTACCTCACAGCAGCACTTGAGTACTACCTCACAGCAGCACTTGAGTACTACCTCACAGCAGCACTTGAGTACTACCTCACAGCAGCACTTCAGTACTACCTCACAGCAGCACTTCAGTACTACCTCACAGCAGCACTTCAGTACTACCTCACAGCAGCACTTCAGTACTACCTCAAAGCAACACTTCAGTACTACCTCACTACCCCTTAGGCCAGTGAGCGGGAGCGTCTGCAGGAGGAGCTGGAGGAGGCGAGAGAGCGGGCTCGCAGACGCTCCACCGGGAACATCAAGTTCATCGGAGAACTGTTCAAGCTGCGCATGCTGACCGAGCCCATCATGCACGACTGCGTCGTTAAGCTGCTCAAACACCATGACGACGAGAGCCTGGAGTGTCTGTGCCGCCTGCTGACCACCATCGGCAAGGACCTGGACTTCGAGAAGGCCAAGGTGACACACACACACACACACACACACACACAGACACGCACACGTTTACATATAAAAATATAAAAAGTATAAAGTTTACATATAAAAAAGTGAACAGGCCTTGAACATCTATGGTGGAGTCCACGTGCTTCTGAGGTGAGTTGTAAGGGTCAGCAGGTGTAACTAGCCTGCATGGCCTGGTTAGACGCCGCCACTTCAGCTTCACTTGAGCTCCCCAGCCAGAGACGGTGTCTGTAACGCCACTCCAACACCACAACACGTTAGCCAATAAACCAGACTGGGGCTTTTTGTTTTAAAATGTTGTGACAAAACGTTTCGGGATGGGGTTTTGTGTGTGTGTGTGTGTGTGTGTGTGTGTGTGTGTGTGTGTGTGGAGAATGAACAGTGCTGGTGTTTCTGATTAGGTGTGTGTGTACGTGAGAGATGTCTGATTCTCTGCTGCTGTGTCCTTGACCAGCCTCGCATGGATCAGTACTTCAACCAGATGGAGAAGATCGTCAAAGAACGCAAGACCTCATCTCGCATCCGCTTCCTGCTGCAAGACGTGATTGACCTGAGATTGGTGCGTGTGTGTTTTTAGTGCAAAAGCTAAAAAACCTAATTCACTGATCACTGGAAAATGTATTTATGTATATGTGTGTGTACGTTTGCGTGTGTGTGTGCGCTGTATGTGTGTGTGTGTGTGTGTGTGTGTGTGTGTGTGTGTGCGTGTGTGTGTGTGTGCTGTATGTGTGTGTGTGTGCGTGTGCGTGTGTGCAGCATAACTGGGTGTCTCGCAGGGCTGACCAGGGCCCCAAGACCATTGAGCAGATCCACCAGCAGGCCAAGCTGGAGGAGCAGGAGGAGCAGAGGAAGGTGCAGCAGCGCCTGCTGTCCAAGGACAACAAGAGGAGGGCGGGTGAGACAGAGCCCCGCCCACCCCTCCTGCTACGGCAACACCCAGGGGACAAAAAACACGCCAGCTCAGCTCCCCCGAGTGCTGGAGCCATAAACACGCGGCAGCACTTTTTCCCCTGTGATGCTGGAGTTTAGTGGGTGTGGGCGTGGAGCCGTAATGAGCTGGGCGGTTCACGCTGTGACGCGGTTGTTTCCCTGCAGGAGTTTCTAACTGTATATAACGTTAAAGACAGCAGGCGGTAAAGGTCAGGATGTGTAGGTGTGAGTGACAGCAGCCGTGTAGCAGTGGCGTGTAGCGTGTGCTGTCGTGGTTTTTACAGAACAGCGAGACCAGCGCGGCGTGAGAGAGGAGACGTGGAACACCGTCCCCGTGACCAACAGCCGCCGCACCATCGACCCCACCAAGATCCCCAAGATCTCCAAGGTCTGTCTGCCCTGCTGCTCTCCTGGGCAGGTTCTCCTCTGGCAGGTTCTCCTCTCTCAGGTTCTCCTCTCTCCAGGTTCAGTTGGAGGGGCCCTGTTGGGCAGTTCAGGCTGATTTTTGGTGAAAGTAAAATCTTGATGTCCCAGGCTTAGAACTAGGGAGCATACTGCCATCTGCTGGCTGAATTCACTTCCCTGCTGTTGAACGCATGTTGACCCAGGATATGTCACTCATGCTCTGTGTGTGTGTGTGTGTGTGTGTGTGTGTGTGTGTGTGTGTGTGTGTGTGTGTGTGTGTGTGTGTGTGTGTGTGTGTGTGTGTGTGTGTGTGTGTGTGTGTATCTCAGCCACAGATAGATGAGAAGATCCAGTTAGGACCGAGGGCCCAGATCAACTGGGTAAAGGGAAGCAGTGGAGGAGCCAAGGCCAGTGATTCTGGTGAGAGAGCATGATGGAACACACAGATATACACACACACACAGATATACACACACAGATATACACACACACACAGATATACACACACACACAGATATACACACACAGATATACACACACACACAGATATACACACACACACAGATATACACACACACACAGATATACACACACACACACACAGATATATACACACACACACACAGATATATACACACACACACAGATATATACACACACACACAGATATATACACACACACACAGATATATACACACACACAGATATATACACACACACAGATATACACACACACAGATATACACACACACACAGATATACACACACACACAGATATATACACACACAGATATACACACACACAGATATACACACACACAGATATACACACACACACACACAGATATATACACACACACACAGATATATACACACACACACACAGAGATATACACACACACAGAGATATATACACACACACACACAAATATACATACACACACACAAATATATACACACACGCACACACACATACTCGCACACACATAGCTTGGCTGCCCATGGAGAATGGGTTCCATATGGTCCCCTTGTCACCTCTGTAAAATTGCATGTTGTAAATATGATGTGATGGTGCGTGTTGTAAAGCTGACTTGTCTTGCTGTACATGCAAGTACATTACACAACTACTCACAAATGAGTGTAATATGCAAGTGTACATTATCACATGTGTATGTAGCCTGTGTGTTTGTGCAAGGTGTCATATGTAGTGATTCATATGCTCAAATTGTGTGTGTGTGTTTTCATCCTTGCAGAGTTGTCCCGCTCTAGTAGCAGTAGTCTGAACCGGTACTCTCCACTGCAGTCACCTTCGACCCCATCCGCATTGCCTGTGACCCTGACCCCTGACCCTGACTCCAGACCCCCTCTAGTGAGGTAAACAGCTGGGTAATTAGTGTAAAGCACCTCCCTGTTTCACCTGCTAGCGGTAGTCTGTGATGGGGGTAATCCACCAGACTGAGGCGTGGATTACCCCCCACAGCTGCACGTTGATCCAGCGCTGTGTGCCTTGAGTTATGGTGGAGCATCGTAGGGGACGAGGATACGTTATCTGAGCGTTCCACTATACCGAGACTGCAGTCTTGCTGTTTCAGGATATCCTCTCTGACAGACTTTAAAAAGAACAAGAGAGTCCTGAGGGGATTTGAGGAAGTCTTGTACTAATGAAATACAGTTTAACCCAATTAAAATGGAGCATTTTTCCTGTGTAGTTCATGTAAAGTGTCTGAAGCCTTTGCTCTTAATCATGCTTCCTGTTTACTCTCATAGTGCTAAAGATGTTTACTATTATTATTATTATTATTGTTATTATTATTATTGCTCGGGCACCCAATTTCATCAAATTCAGTAGCAGCACTCCTGGGTGTCTGGAGCGTCCTGCCCTTCTCACCCCTCGTGCTCTGTGCCTGACTCTGACCCTCTGACTCTCTGCTCTACCTCGCTGCTGCTAATTAGAGGCTGTAGTGCTTGTCTCCCATTCTTTGTTTACATTTCATATCTGAGCAGCATCGTAATACAGCCGTGTGTGTGTGTGTGTGTGTGTGTGTGTGTGCGTGCGTGCGTGCGTGCGTGCGTGCGTGCGTGCGTGCGTGCGTGTGTGCTCGGTAGCCGGGGCAGTACTGGTCGTGAGAGGAACGACAGACCTGTGAGTTCGGGCCCCTCAAGGCTGGGACCCCTGAGTCACAGCGGAGCCACTAACAAGGAGCTGCCAGAGGGTGGCGTTGGTGAGGAGAAGCGCGAGGACCCCCCTGCTGGTCCCCGCAAGGGGGACGTCTCTGAGGACAGGAACCACGACGCCAGTGAGGATCATTAACACACACACACACACGGGCCACTGAAGCTGCAGTCTTCATCAGACTCTTATTGACCCGAAGAGCGATGGTGTTTGGCTGCCGCTACAGTGCTGTGCTCTCTGTTTACACAGTCTCAAGCTCCACCTCTCATCTAGAACATTCCTGGAAATCCTCACGGAAGCTCTGAATCACATGAATGCAGCTGATTTGTTTTGCTGAATGAATTGATGGACATGTCTTTTGTTGTATTGATTTGATTTTGTTTGTTTGTGTTTACCAGTAAACAGAGAGAGCCCGGTGACGGTGGCCCCGCCCACACATGTCCCATCTGAGGAGGAGATGGAGAGGAAGTGTAGATCCATCATTGATGAGTTCCTGCACATCAGTGACTACAAGGTTTTGCTGTCCATCTAAATCTCAAACTAAACATTCACCACCAGGGCATTCTGGGATACCGTCTCACGCGCCTGCAGATCTCATGTGTGCTGGATGATTTTAATACACATGCAAATGTGTGTGTGTGTGTGTAGGAGGCAATTCAGTGTGTGGAGGACCTGGAGCACGTGTCACACCTGGCTGTGTTTGTGCGGGTGGGGGTGGAGTCCACTCTGGAGCGGAGCCAGATAGCGCGGGAGCATGTGGGGCAGCTGCTGTACCAGCTCGTCCAGAGAGGCAGCCTGCCCCGGGGGCAGCTGTACACGGGGTGAGGGAGCACCCGCACCCCTCTCTCTCTCTCCCTCTCTCTCTCTCTCTCTCTCTCTCTCTCTCTCTCTCTCTCTCTCTCTCTCTCTCTCTCTCTCTCTCTCTCTCTACCTCTCTCTCTCTCTCTCTCTCTACCTCTCCCACTCTCTCTCTCTCTCTCTCTCTCCCTCTCTCTCTCTCCCTCTCCCTCTCTCCCTCTCTCTCCCTCTCCCTCTCTCTCTCTCTCTCTCTCTACCTCTCTAACACTCCCACTCCCTTTCCCTCTCTCTCCCCTCCCCCACCCCCCTCTCTCTCCCCTCCTTCTCTCCCCCATCTCTCTCTCTTTCTCTCTCCCTCCTTCTCACTCGGCTTAGAGCCACTCAGCCACACACTGTAGCAGTATGTTTATTAAAGCTTAAAATGTGTGTCTGACGCATGTTCCCGGCGGCTGTCCAGGTTTGCGGAGACACTGGAGATGGCGGAAGACATGGCCATAGATGTCCCTCACATCTGGCTGTACCTGGCTGAGGTGCTGTGTCCTCTGCTCAGGGAGGGGGGTATTCCCATGAAGGAGCTGTTCAGGTGTGACCCTTCACCCTCCGACACACGCCAGATGCCACGCTGTTTACACAAGTCTACTCCATTACGTCAGTCACTCCGTCTACACACTGAAGTGATTAGAGAATGTTTGGTTGTTGTTTACACAGGTCTACCCCATTACGTCAGTCACTCCGTCTACACACTGAAGTGATTAGATAATGTTTGGTTGTTGTTTACACAGGTCTACCCCATTACATCAGTCACTCCATCTACACACTGATAATTAGAGAATGTTTGGTTGTTGTTTACACAGGTCTACCCCATTACATCAGTCACTCCGTCTACACATTGATGATTAGAGAATGTTTGGTTGTTGTTTACACAAGTCTACCCCATTACATCAGTCACTCCATCTACACACTGATAATTAGAGAATGTTTGGTTGTTGTTTACACAAGTCTACCCCATTACATCAGTCACTCCGTCTACACACTGATGATTAGAGAATGTTTGGTTGTTGTTTACACAGGTCTACCCCATTACATCAGTCACTCCGTCTACACACTGATGATTAGAGAATGTTTGGTTGTTGTTTACACAGGTCTACCCCATTACATCAGTCACTCCGTCTACACATTGATGATTAGAGAATGTTTGGTTGTTGTTTACACAAGTCTACCCCATTACATCAGTCACTCCATCTACACACTGATAATTAGAGAATGTTTGGTTGTTGTTTACACAAGTCTACCCCATTACATCAGTCACTCCGTCTACACACTGATGATTAGAGAATGTTTGGTTGTTGTTTACACAGGTCTACCCCATTACATCAGTCACTCCGTCTACACACTGATGATTAGAGAATGTTTGGTTGTTGTTTACACAGGTCTACCCCATTACATCAGTCACTCCGTCTACACACTGATGAATAGAGAATGTTTGGTTGTTGTTTACACAAGTTTACCCCATTACATCAGTCACTCCGTCTACACACTGATGATTAGAGAATGTTTGGTTGTTGTTTACACAGGTCTACCCCATTACATCAGTCACTCCGTCTACACACTGATGATTAGAGAATGTTTGGTTGTTGTTTACACAAGTTTACCCCATTACATCAGTCACTCCGTCTACACACTGATGATTAGAGAATGTTTGGTTGTTGTTTACACAGGTCTACCCCATTACATCAGTCACTCCGTCTACACACTGATGAATAGAGAATGTTTGGTTGTTGTTTACACAAGTTTACCCCATTACATCAGTCACTCCGTCTACACACTGATGAATAGAGAATGTTTGGTTGTTGTTTGGAAATGATCCTGAGGTTTTGGAGCCTCATGATTGTGTAAAGTTTTAGTGTTTGTTGTTCATTTTGACACTGTACTACCGAGACAGTGAACAAAACAAATACAGACTTTCTTCTTGTCTTTACAGTGAATTAAGTAAACCGCTACTTCCAGTGGGAAGAGCTGCCGTCTTATTCTCAGAAATACTGCACCTGCTATGCAAGCAAATGGTGAGGCCTTCATCATAAGTGTTCAAAATCGCCATTTTCGTAGTCTGAGGGTTGAGAGGAATTTTCTTGTTGTGTAAAAGTATATGATTGTACATCATTATTGATCCTATGAGTGATCAATTTGTTACACATACAGTTTTTAGATTTACATGTTTCATAAATTTATTTTGTACACTTTTCTCATGTTACATGTTATTCTCTGTTGTTTTGGTTTGTTTGTCTGCTTAATCTTGTAAGTACCTGCAAAGTTCTGAGTTGATATTCACATACCCTCACATTTTACATGCAAAGAATAAACATCCCAAAACCAGGCCCCATAACTAGCTGCTAAGCAACGCCCCAGAAACGTGTCCCAGAGTTACTGCCACAAGAACACGACAGACCATTTGGATTATTTGTGGTCCTGCCCCTTGTGAGGGTGAGTCTGCTCACCTGTGACCTCTCCTGCCTTCCTGCCCCAGAGCCATAGGAGAGTGGCAGCTCTATGGAGGGAAGCAGCTCTGAACTGGAATGACTTCCTGTCAGAAGGCCAAGACCTGCAGAGCTTCATCACGGAGCAGGTGAGCCTTCTCCACACACACTGGACTCCTTTTGATCTGACACGGTTCCCAGAACATCAACCACTGGACCACTGGCTTATGACCACATTAAAGAAAAGAGCCATCATTTTAAAACCACCTGCCTAATGTTGTGTAGGTCCCCTTTGTGCCACTAAATCAGCTCTCATCTGTCGAGGCGTGGACGTAGAGTGTCCTGTGGTATCTGGAACCAAGGTGTTCCTTTAAGTCCTGTGAGCTGTGAGGTGGGGCTTCCATGAAAGATCGGACTGAGATCTGGGCAAATTGGAGGCCTGGTTAACATCTTGAACTCTGTCATGTTCCTCAGAGCATTCCTGAACAATTGCGGTGTGGCGTGACACATCAGTCTCTTAAAGAGATTGTTGCCATTAGGGACTACCATTGCAATTTGGGGTGCACTAGGTCTGGTTTAGTTAGGTGGACTGCCTCAAAGTGACAAGATGAACGTCAGACCCTGAGGTTTCCCAGCACAACATTGCCCAGACCTTCACCTTGCCCCCTCTTTTTCCCATAATGCATCCTGGTGCCATCTCATTCAAAGGTCAGCAAGGCACATGCTTCTGGCCATCCAAATGATACAGCAGAAAGCATCAGAGGTTCCTCAGAGCAGACCACCTTCTTCCGTTGCTCCTCGGTCCCGTTCTGATGCTCTTTTGGTAGTGCACAGGGGTCAGCACGGGCCGTCCGGCAGCTACACGACCCGACACACATACGGCTCTTATGCACTCTGTCCTGCTCCTGTCCCTCATAGCCAGAAGACTGGTAGAGTCTGCACCGCCTGTGCACCATGGCTCCTCATCCCTGTACCACGTGTGGTAGGTGCTGATCACCACCCCTGGCAGAGTCACTCAGATCCTTACAGTTGACCCTTCTACCTGCCTCCGACGTCAAGAACCGCGTGGCCACTCGCTGCCTGATACACCCCAGCCCTGGACGGCTGTAATCAGCGTTATTTCTTTAATCCGTCTGGGTTGAAGTGTTATGGCTGATTGGTGTAGATCCTCTCCCTGAGGATGTGGATTAAAGAGCGCCATCCATTATTCAAAACACGAATGTTTGACTGAGTTAATGGACTTGGGTTTGTGGGTCTCTCGTGTGGTGTAGTTCTTATAGTAGAGCCTGTTTGAACGCTGCTTCCCTTCTGTCCTGTGTGTCCCAGAAGCTGCAGTTCACGTTGTCCGACTGTTCCTCCGCCCCCTCTAAGCCCCGCCTCTCCCCGGACGAGCTGCACAGACAGCTAGAGCACCTCCTGCTGGAGGACATGGCCAGTGACGAGCAGATCTTTGACTGGGTGGAGGTGAAGCTGGCCCACAACACACACACACACACACATATCACCCATGAATCAAAATGTCTGAGTGGGTCGTTACGCTATTCCACCTCTCCTGACTTC
This sequence comes from Brachyhypopomus gauderio, assembly GCF_052324685.1. Classification (NCBI taxonomy): domain Eukaryota; kingdom Metazoa; phylum Chordata; class Actinopteri; order Gymnotiformes; family Hypopomidae; genus Brachyhypopomus; species Brachyhypopomus gauderio. The sequence goes on along the minus strand of NC_135211.1, from coordinate 28,283,326 downwards.
ACACACACCAGATGATTTGACTGTTTGTGGGCTGTTGCAACTGGAGTGCAGTTTGTGGTGTTCTGTAGAGGCCTCAAGCCCACCAGCTCTGCCCTGTACACGTGACACTGCCCTGTACACGTGACACTGCCCTGTACACGTGACACTGCCCTGTACACGTGACACTGCCCTGTACACGTGACACGTGATTAGAAAGATTCCCTAATTACAGGCACCTCATAGGTGAACATTCAGGGCACATTTCTGCAGTCTCAGTTAATTATACAGTTACACAGTAGTGCAATTCATTATACAATTATACAATAGTGCAATTAATTATACAGTTAACCTGCCAGCGAGGAAGTGAAGGCGTTTCTAATGAGATGGTTGGGGAGTCTATGCTGCATGGGAAATGTAGTAAACAGTCAGCAAATAAAACCGCTGACTTTTATAGACTCTCTTTAAGTTTGCTCTCTTTCAGGCCAATCTGGACGAATCTCAGATGAACTCCAGTCCGTTCCTCAGAGCGTTGGTGACTGCGGTGTGCAAGGCAGCGGTTAAAGGTGAGCACCAGGCTGTCAGAACCTTCCTACAGCTGTAGAAACAGCAAGGACAGGGAGGGGCGGGGCAGGACTGGGCGGGGAGGAGAGGGAGGGGTGGGGCCCAGTCCTTTCTTCACACCCCTTTAAATACATCTCTTCCTCATTAGTTTGACATGCTTTGTAGACCACAGGCCTTCTGACTTTTACTTCCATGTATTAACCACACCTCATTAGGAAGCTAATGAGTTTGCAGATAATAATTCGCTCTCATTACAGCAACATCATTTGAATGACCAGTAGTGTTGCCAGATGTATAGTTTGTTACTCATTTGCCTATCACAAAAGGCTGGAACATGTAAATGAACCCTTTAGCAATATGCAAATGGGTCCTGTAATGTCCCTCTGCGATGAATCTTGGCGCTCGCATTTAACAAACATACATTAGAATCCATAATGCAGTTGAAATCTAATTACACTATACTATTATCCATATTATAATTCCCTAATTGTATGATCTGATCCTGTACTGGTCTCTGCTCTCCTGCATGTTTTTACACTGGCTGCAGTGGTTGCTGTTATAATAACCTGGGTTTTCTCCACCTGGGCAGATGAGAACACCACCTGCAGGGTTGACAACGTCACCATTCGGAAGCGTCTGCCTGTGCTACACAAATACCTGAACTCAGACACGGAGCGACAGCTACAGGCTCTGTATGCGCTGCAAGCTTTAATAGTGGCCTTGAACCAACCACCCAGTAAGTGTTTGCGTCTCACCCCACTACGCTAGAGCGGTTGTTTTTAACACATGCTGTTTTTAACACATGTTGTATTTAACACATGCTGTCAGCACATAGCAGCTTATTAGTGTTGAATACAAGTGGCAGGATTTGATTCCACGCTTAAAGTCTCATGGAAGACAAAGCTCCAGACTATTCTCTGTCCTGGCTTCAAGATGGTGGAACAATCTTCCATTACATTTACGGCATTTGGCAGATGCTCTTATCCAGAGGGACTTAGCTGCTCGGACTGCAGAGTCTATTGCTGTCTTCAAGCGTAGACTGAAGACTCACCTGTTTGTTGAGTTCTTAACAGAGCACTAACTCAGCTGATACCACTTGCCATTGTTCTTAAACTGTATGTCTGTCTATGGTTATTTGTGCTTCTTGGTAAGTTTAACTTGAAAACACTAGGTAATGACATTGACTCCTGTAGTTTAGTAGTAGTCTGACTCAAGGGTATCTTGAATTCTGGCCTATCCGTACTATAGGATACATTCTGTGATCAGGAATCAACGCACTTTGTAAGTCTCTCTGGATAAGAGCGTCTGCTAAATTCCGTAAATGTAAATGTAAATGATTCTCCCTCTCTCTCCCTCCCTCCATCCCTCCCTCCATCTCTCTCTCTCTCTCCCACTCTTCCTCCCTCACTCCCCCTCCCTCCTCCTCTCTCCTTCTCCCTCTTTCCACTTTGCCAGATTTGCTGCGGATGTTCTTTGACTGCCTCTACGATGAAGACGTGATTTCAGAGGACGCCTTCTACCAATGGGAGTCGAGCACAGAGCCATCTGAGCAGCAGGGCAAGGTTCAGGCCCTGACGTCCGTCATGGCCTTCTTCACCTGGCTGCGCGAGGCAGACGAGGAATCTGAGGACAATTGATGGCGTGAGGCGGCGGCCGCCCGCTGAGCCCCGGAGGCACGCTGCCGGGACACGTTCAAACACCACATCTCGTAACTCGGGACGGGACAGACTAGCTACCCACATACTCCCCCTGGTGTCCAGACACAGACGTGGTAGCAGTTGGGTTTCTCATGGTACGAATTCAGAATGCTCCATGATTTTGTGTTTGCATTCCTGCGCCAGGAGGGGCGGGGCAATTGAACCCGTGTATCATATATAGAAAATATTTTTTTCATTTCAAAAATCAACAATTTTTGTTCCTTTTGTTACTCTTAAAGAAAAAAAATTAAAAGAAATAGGTTCTGAATTCGTTAATTTATTATTTTTTTAAAAGACTGCAAATATGGAAGTCTATTTAACATTTGCAGGTGCTCATGATAAGAGCATTGATAGACATAACAGAATAAATAATTATCTTAATAAAAATGATTATTAAGAAATATGTACTTAGACTACAAGTTGTTTGGCTCAAAGCAGTGTTGAAGAGAAGGAAAAGGTTTAGTACGAATGGGACGATACAGGAGAGAACCATCTATTGGTGTCTCTGATTACATAGGTCTCAGGTTCTCTGGAGTAAGACTAGTTACCGTTTCTGTCTCCCCATCTTGCTCATTGTGGAAAGTGGTTAAACACACCCCAAAAAACAACAACATCAGAGAAGGACTCACGAGTAAGATAAGCTTCCTATAAATTACCAAATGTGAGTTACATTCGAAGCTCATGATGCAAACACTACAAAAGTGGAAACAATACCAGGGTTGCCCTGTGTGTAATAAGACCTACAGAAGAAAGCTTGTAAAGCTTGTAAATACATTAAAGACTGTAAAAGATATTTAAAAATAACACTGTCTTTCTGTCTTTTGGTGAGCAGCAGATGCATTTTTTTCAGTATTATTTTTTTACAGTCTTATATATTTGTTTGTCTATTTTCGCTTACGTCAGGAGACAAGTAATTGAGATTTTGTGACGGTAGGTAGGGAATGAAGAACGCAGCTGTCTCCATCACTGACGTAGTCGATCTGTCACATCTTCAGGCCTGCGTAGCAACTCTCATTCTCAACTCTCCCAAGTAGAATACGAGAAAAGAATACAGACTATGTGTATTACTACTTAAAAGTCCTAAATGGTAGCTAATGGAATAATGTAGTTAGTTATTATAAAGCAGTATGGTTTATACTCCAGTTAATGGTAAACATTCGTCACTGCGCAATAATACATTTATACTTAAAATATTTACAATCTTGCGAATAAAATTTTGTTTAAACTCGCTCACATCAACAGACGTGACTTTTAACTTATAAGCTAGTCACCTAGCTAGCTAGCTAACGTTCCACATCAATACCGAGACGCGCTAGCTAGCGAGTGGTTGGCGGCGGTACGTAAACCTGTAAGAGTTGTGTTACTAACTGGTAAGTTTTTTAGGCCAAACATTAGAGTTATAAAAATAAATATGTATGTATGTGCTCGATAAGGTTGAGTGTGGTGCTCAGGTTCGTTTATTAATGTGTCTAGCTAAGCTAGTTGGCTAACTAACTCGCTATAAAAGGTTAACTGAGCGAGTGTGCGCGCGCTGATGGCGAGCTTAAACGTGTACGGCGCGAGTGGCCTAACGGACAAACTACGTTAATTTACCCGTTCACTGTTAACGGAAACACTTGTTAATATACGATTCGCCTGTTGTACAGTTAGCAGCTAGCGTTAGTCAATTAGCTAGCTAGCTACATTTCTTAATGTTAGGTCCAAAATGGTTAGTATTGAAGGTTAGTATTAATAAGGGGTTTCAACGCTTATATCTTCATCAGAAACGTGCCCAAGTGTTAAACGTCTGTATATCATATAGTTTAGGTGTGCAGCGCGTTTATTGTGTTTCTGTAGGACGTTTCTCAATCGGAAAGATGTATCGCCCCAAACCGACCCTAAAAGACAGACAGCACCTCTACAAGCTGATCATCAGTCAGCTCCTGTACGACGGATACACCAACATCGCCAACAGCCTCATCGGTGAGGTGAAGCCCCAGAGCGTGGTGTCTCCCTCCGAGCAGCTCATGCAGCTCGCCAAGATCGGTACCCTCACTTTATTTATTCATTTATTTACGTGAAACTTCACACAGTGCATTCCTTGGTCGGTGTGCTTGTGAACGACGGTGCTGTGTGATCACAGGGATGGAAAACGACGACAGTGCTGTCCAGTATGCCATCGGGCGCTCTGACACGGTGGCTCCCGGCGTGGGCATAGACCTGGAGTTTGATGCCGACGTGCAGACCATGTCCCCGGAGGCGTCCGAGTACGAGACCTGCTACGTGACCTCTCACAAGGGTCCTTGTCGCGTGGCCACGTACAGCAGAGACGGACAGCTCATCGCCACCGGCTCCGCCGACGCCTCTATTAAGATCCTGGACACGGAGCGCATGCTGGCCAAGAGTGCCATGCCCCTGGAGGTGATGGGAGAAGAACACACACACACACACACACACACACACACACACACACACACACGAGTAGGGTTTCACCAGTGAAGGCTCGATTTTTGTTGACTCTCCTTAGCTTCTGGTCACCTTCTCAGGAACACGGTTAGGACCTTAAGGGCAGTTCACCACAAACTGTGTGTGCACTCTGCACATTCACTTGCTGTTTATTAATAAACACTACTCTAATAGTGTTGCGCAATGCATCATTGTCATGATGTGTGTTAAAAGAAAGGCGGGCTATGCAAATGAGATCTCGTGAAATGCATTTCCCATTGTGGGCTGGGGTTGTCCATGCCAATCTCAGATGTTCCTGATCGGTTCTGTGGGTGTTTATTGCACCATGGCATTCGCATAATCCAACAACTCAACATCCCAGTTCATGTCTGTCAGGAGAATGCTGCCGAGCTGTTGCATTATATTGCACCGTTTCCTTAAATACACAGGCATCTTGTTTACAGCGTGTAGCAGTGTGATCATAGTGCAGCGTCATGTCCGTCGTGCTGAAACGTTGGGAGGTTCTGGTGGAGCGAATGTGGGCCAATGGCTGTGATTCTTTCAGGTGATGATGAATGAGACAGCACAGCAGAACATGGAGAACCACCCGGTGATCCGAACCCTGTACGACCACGTGGACGAGGTCACCTGCCTGGCGTTCCACCCCACCGAACAGATCCTGGCCTCGGGCTCCCGCGACTACACCCTCAAACTGTTCGACTACTCCAAGCCATCAGCCAAAAGAGCTTTCAAACACATCCAGGTAGTGTACAAGATCCAACACGCATTCGTAACGAGACTCCCTTGAAATTGATGAAGGCTATCTAGTAAACTGTGCTGTGATGGCAGTGTGGAGATGAGAGGTTGGAGTCTCCTCATTTAGGGCTGGAGTCATTCAGCGTGCTGAGCGAGTCTACCCCAGTGTCTAATGCAGGTCGTCCTGTGGGATGTGTAAGACGTGAGCCCAAACTCCTCCCCCCCTCCACAGGAAGCGGAGATGCTGCGCTCCATCTCCTTCCACCCGTCTGGAGACTTCCTGCTGGTGGGCACCCAGCACCCGACGCTGCGCCTGTACGACGTCAACACCTTCCAGTGCTTCGTGTCCTGCAACCCACTGGACCAGCACACCGACACCATCTGCGGCGTGAGCTACAACCCCAGCGCCAACAGCTACGTCACCTGCAGCAAAGACGGCAGCATCAAGCTGTGGGACGGCGTTTCCAACCGCTGCGTGGCCACCTTCGAGAAGGCGCACGACGGGGCCGAGGTCTGCTCGGCCGTCTTCTCCAAAAACTCCAAGTACATCCTGTCCAGCGGGAAGGACTCGGTGGCCAAGCTGTGGGAGATCTCCACGGGCCGCACGCTGGTCAAATACACAGGTGAGAGGGTTGATCGCACACCCAGGTGAGAGAGGTAAAGGTAAAGGGGGGGAGGAGTTATGGGGGAGGGGTTAACGTGAGGGATGATGTGTGAGAAGATGTGAAGCAGGTGGTGTGTGTGGCGTAGACATTTCTGTTCTCTGGTTTGACCTATGGAGTCATTACAGCGTTTGTTTACTAAACAGGGTTTTAAAGACCAACTGTTGCTGTTTATGGACATTGTAGAAATGTTCAGCAGATTCGTTTCTGTTGAATTTTTTTTTCTGTGCTCTCTGGTTTGTTGGTATATTTTGTTTCATAATATTATATTTTACTTACTTTTCTATGGAATTGTTTTCATTATTCGGTACCAGAGCAGGCAACAGCTGTAGCTGTAGTTTTAACTTTAGCAGTAGTCGTATCTGTGGTCCTAGCTCAACCTGTTCCTGTAGTTGTGATCACAGCTGTAGTTCCCTCCCTAGCTCAATCATTTGTAGTTGTGGTCGTAGCTTTTAGCCGCTAGGCTGTGTCCCCAACCCTAACCGCATTGTTTCCTGTTCCGGGCAGGGGCGGGGCTGAGCGGCCGTCAGACCCACCGCACGCAGGGTGTGTTCAACCACACGGAGGACTACGTCCTGCTCCCGGACGAGCGCACGGTCAGTCTGTGCTGCTGGGACTCGCGCACGGCCGAGAGGAAGAACCTGCTCTCGCTCGGACACAACAACATCGTGCGCTGCATCGTGCACTCACCCACCAACCCCGGCTTCATGACCTGCAGCGACGACTTCCGCGCTCGCTTCTGGTACCGACGCACCACCACAGACTAAGGGCCCGTGTGCTCTCTACGCAGCCGGGTCAGGAGGGTCCGATTGGGTTTGTTTGTCCAGCAGCTGTTTCGGGGACCCTACTGGTGGTCATTTCAGCCACCTCGTGAGGCAGCAGTATACTCTGAGACAACTTTAGGGCTCAGTTAACTCTGCTGTGACTGCCATGTCTGATTTCTCTCCCAGAGGGCGCTGTTTTACTGTCAGAACAGAGGAAGATTGCCACAGTGTTGTTAAACACAAGCTTCTTCATTGTCAGTATAACCGCATTGAGGAATTTGGGCTCATTAGATTTGCATATTCTGTATAGTTGAACAGACATTTTCTTTTTTGTTGTTGTTGTTTTTGGGGGGCTGGCAGGGTTTGCATTTTTGAGAAGAGTACAGGGACGGTTGATCGGTGAGTGAGCCGAGAATGTCCTGCATCCTCAGTTCATGTTTTGATTTCTCAGTTCACCGTTTGTTTTTGTTTTTATCTTGATGAACAATTTTAATAAAACTGTTTTGCCACTATGTCCATTTGGGTTTGTCTCATAATGATGCTGTTGAAAGGACAATGTGCCCAATGAGAGAGCAACCTTGAGCTCCAGACTTCCAAATAAAAAAAAAACCTTTTGTGTTGCATTTTTTTCCCATGTCTGTGAACCTTTTATTTTACAAGGACCATTATTACTACAAGGACCATTACAGCTACAAGGACCATGATCAGTTTCTAGGGGTGACAACACCCGCAGTGACTACAGTTTGATGTAGTTACTATTTCAATACACTGTAAGCCCCTAACGATCAGTTTAATGTTTAGCTATCCATTGACTTTGAGCATCTTTGTGTATGTCCACTTTAATGGACACGTCTACCTAGTAGCTACGCTATCTCACACTTACAGGCTGCTCATGGCTTGGCAGGTGCTGTTTCTCAGCAGTCTTTGTCCCCGTCCCTCGCTGGTCAGTTTACGACTCCTGGTCCCTGGCTAGTCAGATATTAAAGGGCTGTAATCAGATAAAGTCAAGTGAGGATGTGTGTGTGTCTGTAAATAATGATGCTAAAGTCTTCATAATGCAGGGTTCATAAACTCCACCTGCAGTGTTTAATAATCGGAATATATGACCTATTTTATTATAATCGCTATTTTATAACCCACAATTTTTTTTGAGATCTGAAATTCTCTCTTGCTTTCGCCTTCCTCTTACCAGAGCCACACCACATAAAGTGGAGAGTCATCTCGTACCACGATCTGTGGCCTGGTGCTCTGCGTAAGCACGCTTTGGTCAGTCAGGTTCAGAGTGAAAGGCTAGATATAAGGACTGTGCGCTTACACTGTGGTTGTACATACTGTGGGCCACCTGCTCATGCGGTCTACACTTCTGGATGGCACGCAAAAGCTGTGAACTGGAACTTCTCTGTGTCTGAGCAACCAGCGTATTTTATACAGACCTGTTCAAAATTAATCGTCATTAACATGGACAACAGTTTTTTTATTTTTATTTTTATTTTTTGGAAAGTAAGAACTTGGGAACAATTTTGCCTGCATGTTTCAAAAATGTATTCTTTTTAATTCATAGTTTAAAGCAACATGGAAATGTGCTATTGTTCACAACAAAAAAGATTTTGTAGAGTGCTTCAAAAATGATCACTCATGTACAGGATTTCATCTGTTTAAACCCCCTTATTTCATGAAACAGCTCACAAAAAAGTATTACTACGTCTATCTTTAATGTTAAAAATCAGGTAATTGGATTTAGCCATGGGGAATTCTGTGCATTAGAGCAGTTTCAAGATCCTCATTTATCACAATGCATTTAGATCTCTTTATGTGGAGAGATCCTAACCTCAAACGTTCTTGGCACAATTTATCTTTAGCATAAATATGTTCCGGGAGTCTTTGATTTTTATTGGAGATGCTATAAAATTGATTTTCAGTAAAGGATCATTCTTAATAGTGCAGTCTCAATCGTAGTTAGTAATTGGTTTTTAATAATAGTTGTTTTTTCAATTAAAGAAAGACTGGTTTTAACAAATAATGAAGAAACAAAACATAATCTGGATCTAAGCTACATCCCTTCTGATGTAAAAGATAAATTTCAGATAAACTGCTGGGGACGCTGTCTGGGAGCTGTTCTGGGAACCTTGTCTCGTATCTGCGGGCCCATCGCTCAAGCCCCGCCCCCCACACGCCATTCTCAGAGTTCCGCTTCTCCGTGTTGTCCTGACAACAAAGCCGAGACGCTGGAGAATCCAAGCTTTTAAAACGAGCCTTCAAAATAAATCATCTCTGAGCAGGGACTGAAAGAAACTAGAGAGCACCACAGAAACTGGAAACGTAAACACCACGGAAAGTAAATATATTGGTTAAAACGGTATTGTATACATCTTAAACTAGAAAACCAATAGCCCACCCTTTATTTAAAAGAAGAAAAACCCTACAGTGATTCTGACCACAACCTCATTTTTCAGTGCATGAAGGGGTGTGACGTGCAGGGGGGTGAGGGCAGGGGCGGGGAATAGACTGAGGAGCACTGTGATTGGCTGAAATGTAGGCAGCAAGCATTATATGTCAATGTACTTTTCCCACTGCCTCATTGTAAAGTGTGTGGGACTCAGGCGATGTGTGTGTGAGAATCAACCACAGGATCGTAGTTTTTGAGTGAGTAAAACAGTATTAGGAGTATAGGACAGGCGTGACGGAAGGCAGGATACAGCACACCCAGCTACAGCCACAGGCACACAACTTCATAGTGACTGTGGGCTCCACATGGACCTTTGAGTGGACTTGAATTTGTTCTCTTAATCAGAGGGTGGTGATGGAGGTAAGCAGTGGTCCTTCACATTAAGAATTTACTGTTTATATTGCTGTAGAGTTTGTTCAGCCATCACATTCTGAAATCTAAATTATTATTATTATTATTATTATTATTATTATTATTATTGTTATGCAAAGCCCTAAGGTTTGGTGTGTGTTCCTCAGTTACCAACTTGTTGTTACTTGCTTGGGGGTAACTTTCACTCATGGCCCCTCAGCTGCTGGGGCACTACTCAGAGATATTGTGACAGCTCCATCTCCTATTTTCATACACTCCATGACCTCCTTTCAAACCCCCAACATACACACACACACACCACCAGCCTTGTTTAGACCCCATACTTGTGTAGCATGTAAGATGACACCACTCATCCTGTGAGAGATGGGAAGAAGGGAGAGAGAGAGAGAAAGAGAAAGAGACAGACATTGACGTGGGGCGTTAGCTTGCTTTGCTGTGGACCCTGTGAGATGAACTTGCAGATGAGGGCAGATGCTCACAAAGCCCCGTCCACGTCTGCTCCGAGGTCTGTACGTCGCCACCACTATTTAAAGGCACAAGGAGAAGTTGCAGCTGACACCTATGTGGTCACTTGTTGTAAGTGGCAAAGTTGAGAAATTATTTTTTCCGGGCCTGGAAGGAGAATGGTTCAGTTCACTGACACATTCAAGCAGACAGAGTGTTGACCTACAGATTTTTTACTTTCAACTCATGCAACATTAAAAAAAAAATCTTTCTAAAAGTCAATTCTGTTAGTAAGATCTGTTAGTGACATCTATCAGATTGTAGGCACTTCACCACTGTTTTCATCAAGCAAGTAACAGTTCCACATTATGAATGACTTTTTTCACATTATATATTGAAATCTTCACACAAGTAATCCGTAAATTCTCTTGAGTAATAATAAGAGCACAAACAAAAAGGTTGAACATTCTTCTCTTGAAGTTTTCAGCAGCCCAAGGAGATGATTTGTGTCTGAGCAGATTCCTGCATAGATGTCTGCATGTCCAGATGTCTGTCTAGGTCAGTCTGGGTCTGTGTGTGTATCCAGACACTGAGCTTCGTGCTAGCCAGATTGAACAGAGATGGAAGAAGCAGTGTGGAATCCTGGGAAATGTGCTCACAGCCGGAACTGAATAAAGAAAGAAGATAAAAACTCAGAACTGGATTTGTTTCTACACAGAAGGGACCCAGGTTTTGTTGGGTTTTTTTTTGCTTGCTTTTCTTTACATGATCAGGTTAACAGGTTCACAAGAGGCTATTGTTATTAAAATGACAAAAGCGTGTCAGTGTGAATGTGGTCCAAACTGGGGTTGCCAATATCTGGTTTCTTGTGATTGCTGTTTACATTATAGCAGTTTAGCACACATATCTTAGATTTACATTTATCTTGGTTGATTTTGGAAGAATGGTTTTTCCATTTATTTGGTTCCAGAACTATATTCCAAATGTAAACCTGCTTATTTAAGAATACGCATAAATTATCAATGCTTCTACACCAGACATCGCAGTCTGAATCTTGCATTCACATCCCAATTTCCAAGGGGATATTGGAATCATGGCTCTATGTTCAGAGGGCCAAAGACGTTCCCCCTTCTCTTTTATCCAAGCACCAGATGTGCTGACCAAATGGCCAAACAGTAAACCACCAGTGATGACACAATCCACAGGCTGAATTGTCTGCGTCAGCATATTTCAACATAGGTGATACTTCATATGAAAATGTGTCATTTGATGCACCAGTGCAGTGTTTATCTCAGTGATCTCACTAGAATCTTATGAAACATTCCTATGTCTTTCTCTGATGACATCAACACGTGGCTGGCTGGCCAGCATTTTGGCTGGGATTTTAGTTGCAGACGTCTCTGAAGTCCAAACCTCAAGGCATTCTGAATTCAGAACTGCTTCATTACCTTCACGTAACTGCAGACAGTTCTCTGTTTGGTTTGTATGGCCTTTTTCAATCAGAC